>NW_008673273.1:93674-100871 GCF_000695815.1 Acanthisitta chloris
ACATCCCCACTGCATTCACAAATTGGAGCCAGAGTTCAAGGAAGAAACCTTAAAGCAGGAATTTTCATCTTAAATGAAAGATGCTTTCACTCTGGCTCCTATTCAGTAACATACTCAAACATGCACTTAACTTTAAACATTAAAACCCTATTGTGTACTGGAAGGCTAGAAGTCAGCTGTGTGATTGAATGTAACGTGCTGAACTTAGGCCTATATCAAGAGAGAAACCTCTAAAGCAACCCTCTTTATTAAAAATATATTTCTACCAGGAGCTGATAGGTTCCAGATACAACAGGAGACTGCATTTCTTAATAATTACTTCTCGGTCTCAAGCTTCCTAACAACACTGTAAACCACTGGTTATCATACCAGTTTAAAAGTGTGTATATGTAGAAAGAAAGCTCCATTACAACTGGTCTGGCAACTTGCTTTATTATGGAAGAAAAGTAAATATGTATGCATGTGTATCTACATATCTGTATGTATTTAATATATAAAACACAGGGGGGCAAATTCCTGGCACTTGGAAAATGATTACCTTCCCATGTATTTCAGTAGGGCAAGATTTCTCATATTTCTAGTCAGCAGTTTGATCTCTTACCAGATTTTCCTGAGAATGTGGTTTAAACTTTACCCAGCTTTTTTTTCTCCCTCCTTCTTGTTTTTAAAAGTGAAAACATCATTAATTAGTGGTGATTATAAAAAGAAAAACTGCCCATTTACAAAGGCATGATGTTTTCCCTTCATCTACTGGAAATGTGTCTTTAAAAGTTTTAAAACCACATTAGAATATCAGCTATAAATAAAATAGATCTTTTGCATGAATCCTTAGTGGTACACATGGAAGTTAAAGCAAAAATAAAATAATCTACAAAAGTAATTTTGAAAAAGTTATGTCTCCTGAGGAAAAAAAAAAGAGAGAAAGAAGGAAAAATATGCAACATGTAAGTGCTCAAGCTATTGCTCTTAGAACTCGCTGAGAGTAGCAATACTGCATAGACCAAGCCACAGCTGGGCACGTGGTGGGTCTCTGTAAGGATTCTCACTATTACCATATGCTGCTGCTGCTGAAATGTAATGAGATGGAGGAGCCAAAGACTGTAAATTCAAGGCAATGCTTTTAAAGAACTTGAGTGGTTTCTTAGCATCCAGCTGGCATGTTACGTAGACTTTTGTGTAAATATTTCTGCTTTTCCACTGAATGCTTCTTCTAACAACACGAATGTATGTGCAGTAGGCATGGATGTCTGGGACAAGTTCATTGGAAATGGGGAGAATAAATAAATAAATAAAAATATTATACCTGGATAGGTAAGGTGAAAGAGGAAACCAACATTGGAACCACTTTCCTGTAATGGGGATGCTGTCAAAGGGTTGACCATCACTAGAAAGTCATCTTCTGTCTCGACTACAGGCCTCACAAAGGCAGAGTACCCTCCAATCTTATGTGGGATACCTATGTATATCATGTGTGCAGCATGCAGGTAGATATACTGGAAATAATGCTGAAAAGCCCTTGATATGCAAAGCTTTAGACCCTTTGAAGGCTCTAGACTAAACCTGGGCAGAGAGATGAACCTTTCCCCCCTGAAGTCACATTTGGATACCACTGTGGACAAATCACCCTCTGCTGTTAAATTAATTGAGCCAAAAATTGAAGGAGTGGGACCCACACTTCAATATTTCCACAAGCTAGAAAGTTTCAGGGAGGAGGGGGGAAGGGAGATTACTGATTTCCCAAATAGACCACTCTGCTAACACTTTCAAACAACACACCTTCAAATCCTTGTCTAGACATGGCCTTATGCAAGCCAGAGATAAAGATCAGCCCCTGAAAGGGTGTTTTGTTATATAACCACCCATGAGGCACGGGGAGTTAAACATTTGCAGTAGTTTGTAACATTCCTAAAGCACTTCAGCAAAGTGGATTATCTTGTCTCATTTTTCTCTGATGAACAATCAACTGCGATCTTGACACATGAATTTATTATGCTCGGGTTAGACAAACTAAGCCTTAATAAGCACTGCAGTTAAAAACCTCACTTTGTGTTTGTGGAGGGAAAACTCAGCTCTTAGATTGCCTGACAGGGCCATGAAAATGAAATCAGGTTTCTCTACCCTTATCTACCTCAGCTTGGATGTCTATATACCAAAGATGTGATTATTTTTTTTATAGGTTTTGCTAGATATTTGATTGCTTTGTTGGAACAGTTCCATGGTATCTGACTGAGCTGACCTCCAGGTGTATCTCCTCCAGGGCATTATGTTCTGTTTCGCATTATCAGCTGCATGCTCCAAAGGTTAGGTTGTGGGAGACCAGGTGGGGCTTTTCACTCCTTCCAGCCCAGCCATCCTGGCGTGCCTGTTCTCCCGTACTCATGTGGTTAATTCCACCCAACAGTGAAAAAAACACAATACAAACTCTGCTTGATTTAATACTTGCAGTCATGATTTATGTAAAATGGTGTCACTTCATTGAACATTGATTTGATAGATAATGGAAAGCATGTGCCTGGCTTATTTGAAAAGTTTATTCTACACTACAGATCCTTGAAGGAATGTGCAGAAACTTCTAAATATATGGAACAAACTCACCTGGTGTAAATCAGGTGTCTGAATTGACAACAGCAGTAATGGGTAAGGGAATAATTAGTATGCATAACTATTTCAAGGTGAGTAAAGTTCCAGCACCTGGAGTGTCATTGATTTACGCCAGCTGAGGATATGGCCCATAGAACTGACTATGCCTCCTAATTACTGAAGCTGCTAATGTATTTCAGCTGGTACTAACTGGTTTTATGGCACTGGAATATTACAGAAGTACTAGCTCTTGCAAATCAGATACCTAAAAGTTTCTGTAGTATTTTAAGTTAAGCAGTCAGAAAAGTGAGTCTGTATTTTGCCTTGTGATAGTCCTCATTGAAATTAAACCCCAACTCAACACACTGACCAGACTTCTCACTAGCTTGGGCAATCATCCCTACTCTTTCCACTGGCTTCTCCCTAGACTGAAGCAGGATGAAAAGCTGATTATTTTTTTTTAACCTTCTGGCATAGTATGATGCTGCATTTAGGATGTTTTTGAGGTTTCATACACTTTCAGGCGGTCACTCAGGAAGAAGCAGCTGATGAGTACAGAAAACTACCATACTTGGTATTTCCACAGCAAATAGATTTTAAGTAGCAACAGCTGAAAACACGTGGAAAACATTTTGAACTCAATAGGCTCAGATAGCTTTTCGTTTGTAATTTATGTGGAGGGTATTGAGGGTTATACTGCATGCCATATTTTGTCCTGCCAGATTTATGTCTTGGATCACTTCTCAGTCACAGGTATGTCTTTTCAAGGATTCAAATCACTGAAGGTAAAAGCCTTCACAAATATGAGGACACCAAAGTCCTTCACAGCATGGCCGTAGGGTGAGCTAGAATTCTTTCCCAGCTTCTGTTTTGTACAATTCAAGGTCTGTGAGTGTTTTGAAATGCAAGGAGTTTTTTTTTATTTCCTGGATTCGATTTCTTTGGAGCACCATTGGAAACTCTTGGCCTAACTGCTGGGGGGACTTGACCATGTAAGAATATTTAGAAGGATTTTTAAGACCAAGATCACTGCTCTGGCTTTACTGCTGCTGATACAATAACAGTGAAGCTCCCTGGAAATTTTCAGGCTCTAACCTAGCCATTTTTTCTATATTGGTATGCTCAGCATAGACAATATTGTGGGAAATGACAAAATCTTTGTTGTCACTTCTCTGAGAGGAGGCTCCCTTTGTACAGTTTTGGGCTGGAAGACAAATGAGTGAGCCCAAGACTGTTCATGTTTGCAGAGTAATTTGTTTTATTTACACAGTAATCTTGGAAAATAGATGGTTACAGAAACATGTAGGCAACTCCTTCATCCTCCATTCCCAGTTCACTGTTAGTGCATAAGGCACAGGAAGCCACATTACCTCTAAAGACAGATGAAGTTCATGTGATAAGAATTGGACAGGAAATTTCCCCTTAACAAAATGCAGTTAAAAATATAACAATTGCTATTCTCAAGACTAGAAATCTGGTCCAGAAGCTAACAAAAACCCACCATGTATACATCTATGCACCTTCTTGTGACTGTGCTAGAAAAATATATATAAAGAGGTGAGTTAATGGTGTTGTGATATTTTCTTGCTTTTGCAATCTAAGCTGAAACTTGATTTTAATTGTGGCAAGTACCTTTGTGTTAACATTTCTTTTTCTTCCAAGTGACAGGCTATATTGTGCTATAATGTTAATCCATTTTGACAATACAGACAGAATATCTTCATAAGTACCAGACCTTAACAAGACTTTCTATTGACCTTTACCACGTAACTAGGTTATTTTCATAATTTACCTTGATTATCCACACTTCAGCTATGAAGAGCCATGGTACTTCAAAAGAAATTTCAACTAAAACCAAATTGGCCAATGCAAAAAAAAATCTCAGATTTGAGATGCTTCTTGAGCAGAAGTTTTGAGTTTTAAATTACTAAGCTGATTGTAGTTTACTTGTCTTAATATTATTCAATACTGCCATGTATGCTTTTAGTAATACAACTGCTAATAAATCATTATGAAGGAAGAAAAAGTGTTATTTGGTATTAAGCCAGATTGCTTTTTTTTTTATCCATTCCTCTTTCTGCCTTGGAGTTATTAAACACAGGGTTGGCTACAGCAACATATAAGTACCTAACCTTTAAATAACAAATCATGCCCAAGTTATCACACTCATCCATTAGATGTTTTTTCTTATTCTTACATGGAAAATAAATACACTAAGCCTGATTCTTCATTGTCTACACATTATTATGGATTTATTTTGAACTCATCACAATAATTACACAAGGTGATATAAGTGATGAAGAATCCAGCTCATTATTCCTAAGAAGCAGCTATCTTTTAGCTAGTACTGCATATCAGAGATATAAAGACCCTGGTTTATTACAGTGATTATTATTAGTCCAGTTGCCAATCCAAAGATCATATTTGATTGTCCCATGTGTATGTGCAGCAGAATACTAATCTATTTCCCTTCTTACTTCTTCCTCTCTGCTTGTATAGACAGGTACATTAATCTATTCTGCCAAGAGCAATCTCTTTATCTATGCAGAACTAAAATGATTCTTCCCTCTTATCAGTATCAGTATCTGCATATATGCAGAGGATAAACCAAAAATATTTCCTCACCCCATTTTTTTGTCAGTTCTCTGCTTGGAGGGTGATCAGATCAACTTTAATTTCATACTGAGCAACAAATATCTGACATGTGAGTTTGAGTGACTAAGAACTGCATTTTGTTGACAATATTAATATGCACTTCTGGTTTATGTCTATCAATTTTTAGGAGTTTAATCAGATTAACGCTTTGCTGAAGACTCCCAGGAATACCTCACTCTGACAATACCTAGTGCTTGTCATTCACCAGATAGCACCAAGCTAAAGGTTTTCACCTGAAAGATAGTGAATGCATCACATCCCAGTGTATCCTGGGAAAGAAAGTGGTAGTGAAAATAGACCCAGTTCTTACGGAAGAAGTTTCAAAAGACAGGATGATCCAACTGAACAGCTTTGCTGGCAAGGAAAAAAGGGCAGTCCCACTCCTCCCCTCTCCTTTCCTCGGGCACTGCTCTTATCTCCTGTCAAACAGATTAAGCACAGTCAAATGGCCAAATGAATCATCTTCTGAGGGCCTAATGACCTCACTGGAGGAATTTCACCATCATCACTTTGGAAGGCAGGATCAAGCCCCTAGGGACACTCTGAAGTAAATTAGCTGTGGGAGGAGGAATCTAAACTTACATGATCCTTAGCTTGGCTGGAGGGATAGGTTCTTGTGCAAAGTTTTCATGAAATTTGAAACTGCTTAAAATTTTCTTTTGACAGTGTTTGGTTCATTTTAAAGAGTTACCTAGGGCTCTAACTAAGAGAGAAATTAATGAATGAAGAGAATCTCATCTGCTTGTCAACCCATGAGTCAGCATGATTAGAAGATGCAAGGTGTGACCCAAGTGCATTTTTGCATGACTTGCTAAAGCAAAGTTCGGACCACTTGTGCTCATTAAAGATCCCACTGCAGTAATTACATCTGTAAAGTGTGTTAACTCTGATGCCCTGGCCAGATGCCAAGTCTAAAAATTACATTCTCCCAACTTTGCTTCAGATGGACACTATAGTCTTCATTTCCTCTGTGAAACAGCTATGTTGTTTTGGGTTGCTAAATTCTTCCTGTGTTTCACCACAAAGTTTCAGCACTGTAGTACATTAAACAATCATTATATAGTTTCTGTATCAGCTTGTAAAAGCAAGGGAGTATTTCACAAGATGAAAGGCACTATAAAAATGTAAACCATTAATACTTTTGGGGCTGTTCACTGCAATACAAAATTTGGCCAGTGGCAAAAAGTTCTGTCAGCTGAGACAGCGTTGAGTGGTTCCATTAACCACTGATGTGCAACATTTCTCCCAGCATGTTTAGCATCATGAATGCATAAGTTTGACCTAAAAATCAGATCTTTATGTACATCATGGTACTGGCTCTGCTTTCTTTTTTTTAGGTCAGATTTTCATCTGATCTGTGCCGCAAGCAGCTAGAAGTTCTACAAAAGAGACACTTGTGTTAAGCACAAAATAATGCCCAGACTAGTACTTGGGCTACATGTTTGGGTGTCTGCTTTGAGGAGGTCCAAAAAGGAAGCATACTGTACAAAAACTCACTGCTGTATGGGGTCAATGCAGGAGAGTAATTTAACTGGGATAATAGCAGAGTCATAAAGGGTACAAAACAAGCCATCTGTGTTGAAGTAAGGTTGTCCCCTGTCTGATGCCAACACTGGGTGTTTAGAGAGAGAACATGAGAAAAGGGCACACCTGTAGCAGAATTTCCCCTGGTAGTATCGCCCCAAATTCTCCAAGCTTCTGTCAGGTTGCAGGACTGTACATAAAGGAACAATGCAGAGAATTGTAGCACGCAGAAATGATATACAAATGTAGCTGATGCTGAAAATGAAATTTGCATAATACAGTAATGTATGCATTATAGTTCCAATTATGTACATGATCAAAGCATCCATTGTAAATGATAATGCAAATTAATTTTAGGCTCATTATTATTAATTGAGCCTGAATAGAAATCAGGTTCAGTAAAAATAGAATAAAGAAACAAACTGACACTATGTAGGG
>NW_008673273.1:100884-103174 GCF_000695815.1 Acanthisitta chloris
CTCTCTGACTTAGGCACATGCTCCTTCTGCCTGTGTTTCTTCTGCCTTCTCTGGTATGATTTCAGATACAAATGCTCCTTTATTTTGCAGCTCATGCTCTTGGTTTCTCTTTTGATGTTCATGTCACAGCACACTTTCTCAAATGTATTACTAAGGTCTGCATAGTCTAATAGGTTGCCATTTCCCTAAGCTTTATTTATTCCTTTTCCAAATTAAATCAAATTTGGGCTTGAATAATGTTGATAGGGACATTTGTGTAAACTAAGTTTGTTACTGCAGTAATGAGGTTGTTTTTTGGGTCATTTGATTTTAAAAATAGAACACCAGCATGTTCCTGTAGTTCTTGCCCCTTCTAATAACTCTCTAATGGTGATCTTTTGTCCTGTTGTAATGGTTTCTAGTGTCTGCAGTGCCTGGAGACAGGAGAAAGATAAAATTCTGGGATCAAGCCATTATCCAGCAACAAAGTTTCTATCCTAAAGTGGGTTTGAAATAATTTAATCATCTAACATAATTATAGCCTGATTTTTGCTAAATGTACTTAAATCTCCTGAGACTGCATTTCTTTTTTTTTTCTAGACAGTACCAGAATAACTTTCAGTTATCACAAAATATTTATCATTGATAACTCTCATTAACAACTATAATAAATGTATAGTTAGTATCCTTAGAATAAAAGCCACCATTAGGATACGAGCATCTTTTATTTCTCTGTGAATATTTTAACTTCATCATAAACCTGCTTTCAGTATAGGACAGTACTTCATGCAACTGTAGATGAAAAATAAAATTAAATTTCTTCTGAAATTGAAGAAGCAAAAGAGGACAGGTAAAATTTTTTATCTCATTCCTAGGAGCATACCTGCCTGTGTCTCCTTGGTAAGATCTTAACAACATCATTCTGGAAATACCATTTTAAGTAATAATTATTCTTAGCCTTTTCCTTACTATTATTGCTATTTTCCTTGTTATAGACCTTGTGATGTAGTTACCTCTGATGTTATAAGTAATGTTAATGAAACTGCATCTCTTTTTTTGTTGTTTTTACAATTTATACTATATTGATACATATAACTCCAGCGACATTGCACAGAGCTTATTATCCTTATATCACAGGACATATTAGTTAAACCCAATCACTTTCATAAAATCATTTTGGAAAATATGCTGGAGCAATGTTGTATTTGTATCACAATTAGCTGCCTTCAAATGGCCAATATACCATTGATCCAATACAGTCTGCATCGCCTACAGGGAGCAAAGGCAGAGCCACAGTTGGAAGACTAAAGAGGTATTTTTGTCCCTGCCTCTTGCTGGTTACTCACACTGTTACCTTGCTGTATTTGAGATGTTCTCACCCTGTCTCCTTCAAGGGATACACAGGCAAGGAAAAGCTGAAGCTCTTTCCCCATTTTCAAACACAAAATATTGTGGTCGGGAAGTCCCCATTGCTAAATGTGTCTGCAGAATGTGCAGACACTAACAGCATTACAGCATGCCCAAAAGATTGATTTTGTCACCTTTATTCATGATAAGTGACATTTTACTTCATATGCACTCACTGAAGTCAGCAGGACTTTAAGCAGAATATGCAGACATTGATTTTGAATCTTGGACCAGAATCTCCCTCTCTTCCCAAATCTTGCATCTTTCAGTAATGCTGGTCACTGTTTTAACAGTTCTTAAACTAAATGTTGCAGGTGTTCTGTACTGACAGCTGCAGTTTTATGGATGCTATGCAGCACAGGATGTCCAGTCTTATTACATTTCAAAACATGGGAAATGCAACTCAGAATCTGAATGCATAAGAAGGAAGAAACCTTTCAAAGTTCAAGGTAAGTGCCATTATTTTGAGGTTGTTGGAGGAGGAGAGAACATTTAATGCTCTTTAATTTAAAGTACTTAATTTTGAAATTTGCTTTTCATTTTTAATGTTTCCTATAGAATTCAAGAAGACTATGGACAGCAGTGCATGCTGATATATAAAAATCAGTTACAGACTTTCATACTTATACACTGCTGGCTTCCCACTCCCCAAAAGTCCACAGTAGAGGAGGTTCACAAATGGGAAATGCAGAATTCCAGGCACTTGGATCCTTATTGTGAAGACTGACTGAAAAGAACACAGCATGCAAAATAACAGGTGCTACACAGAAACATTTGAATCATAATGGGTGGAAACCATACAAATGATAAACAAAATATAAATATGTAGAGAAATATGCATCCTGCACTCAAAATTAGTCTGTTGCATTGTTTCCTGAATCCATAATTTGCATCAGCCATTCAG
>NW_008673273.1:103213-104938 GCF_000695815.1 Acanthisitta chloris
TGGAGAGCAACAAACTCCCAAGGTATACAAACATATTTTCTTAAAGTCCTGTTGGAGAGGTTATACCTTCCTACATTGTAAGGCATAAGGCAGTTCCTGATCATCAAAAGCAAGGAGATTTTTCATGAGCATATATATTTATTCCTTCCTTACTTCCTTACACTTTCTCTAAACTTCTGCTCACTAATGGTATGACGATGGAATCAAGGACTATTGCAGTCTGATCCAACATGGCAATTCCTACATCTCTAATGAGAATGGATATTCAACAAATAAATTAAACATCTTGTGATGTGCAAAAGGAGGAAAGGGACAAAGCACTCCAGGCCAAGGTCAGAAAGCCCCTGTGAGATCTGTTCTAGATTACTCACTGTATTTTTTTTTTTTTTTTTTTTTTGACATGGCTTACTCTTGCAGACTTTGATGGTCTGATGCTTTTCAGGCTCATAGGATGTTTTTCAGAGATTGACAATAGGTGTTTTGCCTTGGATGGCAAACATGACAAACTGTAAAGTCACATTCTAGATATTCTAGTATGTGCTCATATCCTGGTATGATCTCATTTTAAGGAATGTGATTGTGATTGCCAGCATTACAAGCTGAAATCAGGATTTGATTGTGCTGTATGCAACTATATACATGTCAATGCATCTCCATAGCCAATGCTGGAAAGTATCACCAATTATTGTGGCTGTTTACAGAGCACAAGAACAAAATATTTAATTTTACCAGCCTCTACGGACAACAAAGCTGCACTTGAACTCTAGTTCAAATGTTCAAAAAGTTTTGCTGATTACTCCTGACCTTTCTGGAACAAAGACACCAAGGTCACTGGAGTCATGATTTTTTCCACATTCTGCTAGTCTTTGTCATTCCCCTAATAATGCAGAGGACTAGAAACAAGAGCTGGGTGGTGTTTTTCTCCCCCTGCCTGGAAATATATTTAGATTAGTCACCAGGTTTTCCAGTCTACGGTCATTGAAGGTCATTTGGTTTATAGCTGAAACTCTCAATTGGAACCTCAGCTTGTAATCAGAACTTAAAACCTAAGTGAGGTTTTGTATCTCCTCTGAAAGGGTAGGTTGTTGTATGATTAGCTTCAGAATGTTAAATGGACTGTCTGTGTAATGATGGGTAATTTTGGGGGCCTGTCTTGAATAATAATACCAGGGTATATTATAAAGAACAGTATTCTAGGCTTCTCCTAAATGCTAATTCTATTAGACATTAACATTTTCTTTGCTGTAAAATGGCAAAAGGCAAGCCAGCAATATGTGAAAATCTTGCAAAATGCATTTTCACTTATAGACTGCTCCTAAGAGCAAGCTGTTTCCTGAAAATGTCCCTTAAATAAGCATCCACTTACAATGGTCATCATCATACAGTCAGCATCTGCTAATAGCTGTTCCACAGCCTTGGTTGCTGGCATACACAGTGCATTTGTTGTAATCTATAGAGTGATGGAAATGGGTATATAATTTTTACACTATTTTTAAAAACTATTCTTAGCCCTAAGTATGAAGCATCAGTCGCACAGTGTAGATGTGTTCCTAGAGGCTCTCCATAAAGCCTGGTGTCCTGTATTTTCTATGAATCTTTACTCAAAGATTACTGGTGAGAACCTGAAAGTCCTTTATAATTTGTTGACTGGTTATTTTAATGTCTCTTTGGCCCATGTGGAACTCAAACTCAAATACAAATATATATACAATTACATGTATATGT
>NW_008673274.1:0-2325 GCF_000695815.1 Acanthisitta chloris
TGTCAAATGATGTGAAAAAGAGCCTGTTTTGTTTTCTCAAGTGGATTAGAACAGGTGCTCTAACAGGGACTCTAACAGGCTGAGAACATCGTTGGACATATTTAACATACACATAGTTTTAAACTCTATTCACGAAAGAATCAGTCCAAATCTTTTTAAGCAATTAAAAAAACCCTAGAAGTTTTGCTTGCTATTGAAAACAAAAAAAAGGATCAAACTCACACAACATTATAAAGTTCTGAAAAGGCCCTGGACTGAGAATCTATGCTAGATTTAGGGTAGGTATTAGGAAGTTTTTTGCTGTGAGAGTGGTGAGACCCTGCCCCAGGTTGCCCAGGGAGGCTGTGGCTGCCCCAACTCTGGCAGTGTTCACAGCCAGGTTGGATGAGCCTTGAGCAACCTGCTCTGCTGGGAGGTGTCCCTGCCCAGGGCAGGGAGGGCTCGAACTAGATGACCTGTAAGGTCCATTTCAACCTCTAAAATTCCAGGATTCTATGCTTTGAAACACTACTGTGACAAGGTCTCTGCTTTTTTAAGCCTGCCTTTCCTTCAGTCACTTCTGTTATAGAACCAGAACCCTGAACAAACCCAAACTAACCATTTATTTTGCTTTGAAACACTACTGTGACAAGGTCTCTTTTTTAAGCCTACCTTTCCTTGAGTCACTTCTGTTACAGAACCAGAACCCTAAACAAACCCAAACTAACCATTTATTTTGCCATCTAGCTTGGGGCTTTTATTTCTAAATTCCTGGGAGATACTCAGGACACTCCAGTGAGGAGAAACAGCAAACAGAAAATGAACTTGTTAAGTGCAGTATGAAAGATGTTACATTAAACAGCAAACACCCAGAGTGGAATGGAAGGTGTTTGTAAAAGAGAGATGAAGCATCTGTAATATTGCACTGAAGCAATTTCGATGCAGCATCTTTTTCAGCCAGGTAAAGCCAAGCACAGGACTAGCTTTTCTCCCAGTACTTGTGAGCATTGAGTTGTCTTCCTAACAGTCACAGTCCGTCAAGTCATAAGCTGCAAACTGCATCTGTTTTAAAAGACAAACATACATGATAGTTTTCCTCATGTGTCCATAGCAATTTAGCAATTCACATTTCCTAAGTTCAATTCAACACTCCTTTAACTGAGTTTTACTATGTTTCCAGCTTCAGCTGTTTCCATGCAGAGAGGGCACACAGTGCCACCATGCAAACCAAGCAGTCTGGGAGCACTGCAAAGCTCACTTTCCACCAGTTTTCGCCCTTATCAGCAGGTACCTCTCACCACCTCTATTATTCTCACCATCCAAATCACTCCTTTCCCTAGGAATATCCTTCCAGGCATCAGCCTGGTGTGCACCTTCTCTCAGATCCTCTCGTATCTGTAGACCTTGCCGGACAGAACTGACCCAGCAAATTTTAAGGTGGTTCCTTCCTGCCCCTCCCCACACAGGTTTCTCCAGCCAGGAATCTCACTGGGAATGCCTGTTCCTCCCCAGGGAGACAGTGATCCCACAGGGAATGCTCCTACCCAGTCTCCCACCCAGTCACAGATGTCTAACAACACACTTAAACTTGTGAAACACAGTTAAACTTAGAGCACAGCTTCTCCCCTAGCAGGGAACCTCTCTCTAACTGGATGATATCTGCATGACTTAGGAACTTAATCTTATCTTTTAGACCTCTCCCTTTCAAACCAGTCAGCCAGACACAAAAATAAACACAAACAAGATGATAAACTCACAGGCCAATCACTTCAGTCTTACTTCCTTAGGAAATCAAAGCTAAAATCAGGTAGGAAATCAAAGCTGAAATCAAAGCTGAAATCAGGTACAACTTCCCACTGAGAAACTTTTCGCTAGGCATTGCAAGAGGCATGGTAAGAGCAATCTGAGAGGCTGATGTCTCCCAGAGCCTCAGGTCTGCACAGACTCCTGCAGAGGTAGGAGAGTTTCCATACAGACATAGAGGGACCATCCCTGAAGTGATGTGTGAGACACCTGCTCTGCTCCAGCATTAGAACATCACACAGAAGGAAACATAAATGAACACTTCCATTAGCCAGAGGGGAAAAAAAAGGGAATAACTGCAAGTGTACAGCTTACAGGTTCTTGCCACTTAAAGGAGAGTTGTGGAAGGTTTTGTTCCCCGAGCAGTAGTAACTCCTGAGTGACCACAACACACCACCGTAAACATCGGATCTACAAACCAACACAGAACCGCAAGAGCCTTTAAAAGGCGCTGAGAAACAGACAGGCAGAGCGCCCCGCGGGGCACGAGGCACAGACAGCAGCAGCGCTCGGAGCGGGCGGAAGGCACGAGGAGCGGCGCAG
>NW_008673275.1:0-54084 GCF_000695815.1 Acanthisitta chloris
AAAAATTATGGTTATGTTCATTGACTACCCTCCCTATCTGTGATACAGCTGAGTAGTGGGAAGGACTGGCTTGCAAGGACTCTAACCCATAGGGATGAGAACCACTTCAGCCATTTAAGTAATCATGGCAGTAGAGGCTGAGCTCTGAGTTGCAGCTGTGCACTTTTTGTGCAGATGTCACAACTGCCTGTTAGGACTTGGACCGTGCCTGCCATATGACTCATGTGTATCACCAAACATCATGTCCTTAGGTTACAGGAAGTGGATGGGTATAACCAGCAGTAAGCTCTCCTTCAAGAGGCTTTTTTATTTATGGAAAAATTTCTCATAATCTAACATCTTTCTTAGTATCTTTCAACACCTTTATCGTAACCTGGAGGGGTGATGGCGTAAACTCTCATCAAGTTTGCAGATGACACCGAACAGGGGGAACCAGTTGATGCACTTTAGGGCAGAGCTGCTATCCAGAGTGACCTAGATAGGCTGAAGGAACTGGTTAACCACAACCCTAAGAAATTTAGCAAGGGGAAATGGAAAAGTCTTGCTCCTGAGAAGGAATAATGCTGGCAATGATACAGGCTGGGTACTAACTAGCTGGAGAGCATCTTTGTTGAGAAAGACCTGGGAATCATGGTGTGCAGTCAGGATAAGCCAGCAATCAGCCTGGCAGCAAGGAACACCAACATCCTGGTGAAACAGCATCCTGGGCTGTTTCAGCAGAAGCACAGCCAGGAAAGTGATAATCTCCCTTTACTCAGTGCTTGTTAGACAACATCTAAAATAGTCTGTACAGTTTTGAATTCCCTGATACAAGCATCTGCAGATTCATCAGAGGGCTACCAGGATGCTCAAGGATTAGGAGCACTTGTCCTGGTGGAAGAGGCTGGGGAAATGGTGATTGTTCAGCCTGGAGAAGAGACAGCTTTTGAAGCACCTAACTATAAGCCTGTTAGTGTGCACAAGGAGGTGGCTCCAGGCTTTTCATGGCAGTGGATGGTAGGAAGATGGCAGACAACTGGCATAAACTGAAACAAGATATGTTCATGGTGGATATAAGGAAAACTTTTCCCTCTGTCAAGCAAAAGAACAGGTTAGCAGAGAGGCAGTGCAGTCCCCATTCTCTGAGCTTTTCAAGACCTAGCTGGATAAATTCCTGAGTAACCTTGGTCTTAACTTACAGGTAACCTGCCTGAGAAGGAGCTAGGACTAGAGACCAACTTGAATTATCATACAGTTTCATGAAACAGAGTCATCAGCAAAAGATTTTGTCTGGGAAGAACCAAATAATATTTCCAAGCCGCAACCTTCAGGAAGGAGTGCAAATGCATACTAAAATCTTAGAGCAGGCACATTATACATTCTGTGCAGAGCAGTTACTTCCCTTACATAACAGTCTTTGCATTGTTCCTATTTTTAATTCCTTTATTATCACCAATCACTACTAATGTGAGGAGTGAGACAGAAGGAGTGAGGACTGCCATACTGCTTATGATGGCTTTTGGATGCACTTCAGACTCACAAAATTGCTTATATTTGTGGAGAGATATTCTGGCCTCTGCCCCACTGCAAAAACAGGTGCCTCACTTATGCAACACCATCACAAGTCTAAAATAATTAAAGTTGCTGTATTTCTGTCTAATGTTTCACAGTCAGAAGTGTGTGAGCATGCACAGTGTGACACCACAGTGAGTCTGACACAGTGGAGAGGTATCTGAGATACAACTGAGTTATTGTGCAAGCACATACCATCTGTGCAATAACAGGGATGGCCGGCACATGGCTATTTATCCATGTTCTGCTATCCAGGCCAAAGGTCTGGAAATCTTGGCCAAATTACCATTTTCATCTTTTGCCATTTGGACAATAAAATAGAATAACTGACAAAAAAGTAAGAGGATGCAGCAATGCAGATGTAGGATATCCCTAGAACAAATGCGTGTGATATCTCTTTCTCTGACAGACCTTAAAATTTTAAAACACACCTCATTTGATTCCCATGCTGAAGAAGTGTTACCACTGACTTGTCCAAGGATAAAAAAGTAAGTCACAGAACTACAGTTTTCATTTTCTGTTCTATTCAGTCCTGGGATGGAATTAGAGTGGGGAGGAATAAAACCCATGTTGGTGGAATGTGCCAGTTTGAAACACAGTCTCAGTACTGTTTCCTGCGCTGGCTTTTCTGCAACAGGTTCTGCTGCCTGCTGCCAGGCATCTTTTTCTGTGTGAGGGTAGCTGTTCTTCAGGGTTGGTGGGAAGCACCAGTGTAGAGCAGATTAATTTCCAGGTCCCAGAGCAGACCCAGTGTCTTATGCTTACAAGGCTGTCTTGGGCTTTCAGCACAGCATTCTCCCACAGGGTCAATACTCTGTTCAAAAAGTGAAAAGGGCAGAGATAAAGCTGATGAGCAGTTTCCAGCTTGTTTCCTTTATTCAGGTCTGGTTTATACTCTAGTTCTCAGAAGCTGGTTGGGATGTGGTAGCCTCATCTCACCAGAAGAACCCATGAAATAAAACAGGAGCAAAATGTGAAATCAAGAAAGTTGTTACTGAGTTCTCTAAAATACTTTAGGCTTGTCTGTGCATGGGGTTTTGTGCTGATCTAACAAAACTGAAAGAGGGTTGCATCAATTTAATTAAATCACCGCAAAAGCTATGTAGTATTCTCCTTTGTTTTGGCTAACACCTATGCAACTCAAACATCTCAGCAATAGCCACACAAAGAGCTCAAAGGCATAAAAAAGAAGATTCAAGCTCCAGTCCACCAATCTCAGTTTCAATGTATGAACTTCATGACCCTATTCTTCACTGTAAAGCAAAGAGAAACAGAGAAACTAGTAGATGTTCTTAAATTAAAGAAACTAATGCCTGACAGGGATAGGCTAAACCAAATCAAGTAACTTTCAGGTCTTGTTCTATCTTCATAAAGTAGCATTAAATGGATAAATGGAAAGAATCTCCTTGACAATATCATATGAGTCCCTCGAGGCTTTTTCAACACTTCATTTAGTCATCTGGAACAATTTATTGATACACAGTCATCCCTTTCAGAAATTTCCAGAGAAATTAACCCACTATTACTCACACTGTAAATCCCCAGGGAGCAGTCTGGTCAATGCTTTTGTGTATAGTGACTCCTGCCATGCACAACAGTGCCAGACTCGTGTAGACCATCAAAGCTTTCTGAATAATCAGCAAAAATGGATTGTTTTCTGATTTTGCCAGTTGGCAGCTGACAGCGGCTCTAATGGTAAGTTGGCCACTTGTCCCCCTTCCATTCGCCTGTGAGGATCCTGAAAGGTAAAGCTCAAGGAAAGCAGGAGCATTGCATTAGCTGAGGTGGAGGTTATCTGCTGATTCTTGATTGCAGCAGAAAGAGACTGAAAATTAGCATAGTTAACTCACTAAAAGTCAACAAATTATGGTTTCTGTTGCTCTGCTGTATAAATGAGGAGGATTGGGAGTCTTTTTCTCTTACACTCTTAAATACAGACTAATCAGAAGGCCTCTTTGTGCTCCCCTGAGAATAAAAGTGGGCTGGGAATTAGAGAATCTGGGACTAGCTCCAGTAAGAAAATATTCTGCCCTCCTTCACAGTTCTGCAGCTGTTGCTTTTTTCTACACTAGTCCCAGCAGGGCTCCCTGGAGGCATGCTGACCACCTCTTCTCATTGAAAGCTGATTACTGCTATGGTTGTGGGCATCCCTCTTTAGCTTGCCACTGCCTTCTGCTCCTGCAGCCTTGGTTGGAGAAGCCAACAGCCTGATGAGATAGCTTTGCACCACACTCATTAAATGCACATCTGGTCAGCTAGCTGGGCTGTGGGTGAATATCTTCCTTCTGGCCCAGCTGTGCTCCCACTGAAAACAGTGGCACCAGCTACAACAGTAATGAACATGCAGTGCCTTCTCTGATAACCCAGCAGTTTGGATAATAAAACAATTCTTCAAAGCCTTTTAAAATAATCTTTATCATTATCAATTTCATTGCTTCCAAGTTCATAATTTTTTTTCCTCCTCCTTATATCCAATTTTTTTGCTTGGTCACATCTGTCATATCCTTTTCTGTATGATGGAGTTATTAAGGGATAAGAGTAGTCAGAACTGGCCTCACTTCTAATTATTTTGTTCTGACATACATCAGTTAACAGACAGAGTTTTGTGCAGTTTCCTGGCCCAGATCTCTTCTTCTGGTCCTGTTTCCATTATTGCTGTGAGACATGATGTATGTATCAAAGTACCCTTGTTTCCACCAGAACCTTTACATTTTTCCTTTTGCCAAATAAGCCTCTTTTCAGTGTATAAAACCAATAATGCTCCAGCAACTTTAATTACTTGCACATTACAAGGACAAACACTTTTTGTTTTCTGGTGAACACATACACCCCCCCTTAATGCCTTGTGCACATACGTGCAAGCAGGCACACACGCAGGCCTACACTGCCCTTGCAGTGGAAAGAAATCATCTCTGTTCATAAAAATTTTCTGTGTTTACAGAACGGACATCTTTAGGCTCAGTTATTACAACGCTCCATTATTTCTTTTGTTGTAGAACGGTAGGGCTGGCAGGGGCTTAGGTAAGCCTCATTAAGCAACTCTTGCTGTATGCATAATCATTGTGACGGAAGTTATAGGAGTGTTTATGATATTCTTACATGAATCAGTTAAATATGGGACTTAAAATGATTCACTGTGGTTTCGCAGCATTCACTTCCCGTCTGTCTGACCTTTGTTCCCTTCTCAGGCATGCTGGATCTTCTTCCTACAAAAATCTGAACCTGGTATGTAACTGACAGGAATGCTGTATGACTTAGATCCATCACATAATGAGAGCGTGCCTTAGGCTGCAAGATGTGTTACTCTGCATTCAAAAACATACTCACAAATCATCTCTCCAAACTGTACAGAATATAATCTCTGGAAGTACTAGCAGTAGTTATTCATCAATACAGCTACCACAGAAAGGTTATGTGTCTTCACAGCTCACTGGCTTTATCTACTCATGGAGGAATATCTCATGCAAAGCTTCACTGTCATCCTGCCCATCAGTGTATGTACCATTGCACACCATAACCTGCACAAACAGTCCTCACTATGTGGAGTTGTCACCTTTGTCTCTGGATGAACAATGTCACATTCTTGGTCACAACTCCAGAGCTGGTAGGAGGGGCAGTGCTGCCACTTCATTATGAATGCTCAAAATCCCTTCCCCCATTGACCACCAAGGAAAACATGACTCACAGTCTATGCAAGCAGTATGGCACTCTATTTTCGTAGCACAGTTGCAGGAACATTTATTCATCTCCTTTTCCTTATCTGGAACATGAAAAGTGGTGATCCACTGGGAAGACAAAGCCAGATTCAGCTGAACAAGGTCAAATCAAAATACTTTGGGCTATGACTAAGGGCTTGAAGAACAAACAGAAATGTGTCGCTGACTGCACTTGCACAACACAGCAGGTCCATGGCAGGAAGCTCTAAAGGGAATCTGCATGCTGCCAATGTAACATTTAATTCCCTAAACTGCACTGTATTTCCAAGATGGTTGGATAAGCATCTTCCTATTTCCTATTGAAAGGTAAACAAATTTCCCAAGAACTTCTATGAGAAGTTTTCCCATTTCCATCACTTTTAAGGTACAAAAAAATAAATATAATCACAGTGTGGTGGGAAAACAAGACACATCAGAATATTTTATACCACCACAGCACTGGTAACAATTACTATATCACTGATACTCCACACCTACATTCAGTAACACCATTTACCTTATAAATTAGGTAAAAATTCATAGAGAATAACCTACCACTACTATAAACACCCCTACTTTTAAATAAAAAGGTCTGCTAACTTCAGTCATTGACTATGAGCACTCCATGATTATCACTGTTCTTATAGTGCATGAGCTTAGCATTTTTAGTATCACCCCTTCACATTCTGACACTCGCACTCTATATGCACACTAGTAACAGTGAGGACAGTCCTACCTCCCACTTCAGGAGAAACACAATACTCAGACTCCATGCTGCTAAGAGCCAAGTGCCACATTCGACAACAATATTGGCTAAAAATTGAAAACAAAACCAATCAAACAAAAAACCCAACAAACAAACAACCCCCCCAAAAAAACTCCGAGAAAGTGGAAAGGCTTCTTCAGTTGCATGAGTTCCTTAATCTGGTTCTTAGCACAGACCCCCACATGCAGTTGTTCCAGCACAAATGAGAGACTGGCCAGGGGATGGAAAAGATGTCAGTGACAGAGATACCAGGAGCTGTTTATACAAGCACTGCTGCTAGGAAAATGTATGTGCAACCACAGATAAATTCAGTTTGTATTATTTATATATGT
This sequence comes from Acanthisitta chloris, assembly GCF_000695815.1. Taxonomy (NCBI): domain Eukaryota; kingdom Metazoa; phylum Chordata; class Aves; order Passeriformes; family Acanthisittidae; genus Acanthisitta; species Acanthisitta chloris. Next base: position 6,345 of record NW_008673275.1, read on the forward strand.
ACTCAAGTTCTGGAAATGAAGTGGCTACAGATTGTGTGGGCTACACATTGCCCATCTCTTCTCTCACCATTATAGCACCAGTACTTTCACAGACAGCAATTCCACTTTAAGATAGACAACACCTTGGGCATTGCTCACAAACTGAAGGAGAAAACAAATTGACTTGAAGGTCATACACTTTTGTCTGCACCAATGCTTGCAAGAGAAAGTCAATAGCAATGCAATGTATCTCCTCTAGGCTGAACATTCCCTGGCTCCCTAAGAAAGAAGCACTCTGAAAACATGTACAGGATTCTCAGTGCTGGTATGTGTTGTATCTATCAACCAAGAAGAAACTGCCTGCATGCTGTGTTATCAGTATGATGTCTGTATAGTTGTGCTGCTTCCTTATTGCTGCTACTGCAGATTTCATCATTGCTTTCAAGTGTATGATTAAAACTGCATTGTATTGGGGCAGCAAATTAATCATTAAGTTTGTAATGCAGTCAGACAACCCCTCCTAGTTTACAGTCACCTAACAGTTCTTCCTACCAGGTATTTATTTATTATATGGTTGAAGCTGCCTTTCAATGTCATCTGGGAATGCCTTCAATTAAAAATAGAAAAAAAAAAGGAACTGCAGTGCTGTGAAGACATTATGAATGACAGTGTTTTGGCAGACATGAATCCAAGACCACTTTTCCCAAAGGAAGCAAACATTGAAAATATGCACTTTCCCTGGCCCCTCTATGTATAAGTCAGCAACTTCCTATGATGATTCACTAAGACTTACATCATCATCACTGTTGCTATTTATACTGAGAGCCCTTCAGAGGAAGAATTATCTCTTGCTGTACATGTGCACAGCATCTGCCACGACTACCACATCAGAACATAAAATTGCATTAATTCTTAGTTAATATGCCTTTACTATGGCACATTTCTGTGCTGATATGGGAAAAGTTAAGAGATATGAGTGCAGGCACATGAATTGCAACAGCTCTTAAGAAACCCATGAAAATATTTCAAATTTTTTTCAGCACACTAATTTTCATGCATACTTGCATGTCATCAGGTCAGTAGCTGCCTAATGCTGAAGTAGTGCCCAGCTGAGCACCTTTGTTGGGATCGGCCAACATCTGTTGGGAATCTGCCAGTAATCAGCGCTCTCATCTTGGAGGTCTAGTATTATAAAAATGTCTCCTTCCTCTTCCCAGGGAAAATATTCCCCATGTAACTCATGACTTGAAAACATGACTGTCTGACTAGTCAGTGCTTTGAACTAGGCCAAAAAGCCAGAGATGCTACCATCCTATAGAACTGTACTGATTGGGCTGTTTCTGAGCTTAGCTCACATGGGTCAGAGTGAATGCTTCCAGAACGCCCTACATCAGTTTGATGTTCCAGCTGACAGCACATAAACTCCAGCAGATACTACTTTTTGTTCCTCACCATGCACAAAGTAAAAGCTGAGCATTTTCCCTGGCCTCCGTTTTAAGAAAAGAAGTTGGCAATGGTGATGAAAATTTTTCTAGCAACTCAGCAGGATATAATCTTTCCTCTCACAGTTTCACAAGGCTCTGAAGGACCCTTCAAAATTTTCAATAGCTTCAGAGATAAGTGCCCAGGGAGCAAAATTCTGCAGTTCTGTGTAGTAGGACAGGCTGAGAACAGCAGTGAAGTGAAACTGTTAGAGTGGACATACTGCACCATTAACACTCATGCACACATCTTCCTGATCAGCCAGTTCCACAGAGTATAGAAATCAAGCAGGCCATTAATTCTTCACAGTAGAATTAGAGGTCATCTGCATTTTAAAGCACCATTTTAGTGAGAGATATCTAACAACAGCAGAACAAAATAAATACATATTATTAGTGGGTGGTGTCTGCATTAGATGAATCAGTTTAGTAATCTACTGAAATATTCTCCTACCCTTTTGTACTTTACATAGGCAAGAGTTGCAAACATAAATACTGGGACAAAGAGATATTGTACATAAAATACAACTTACTGGCACTGTACTTAGAGCATAATATCATACAATAAATATAGCCTAATGTATATTATCACTGGCAATAGGAATTTGCAGCTGTGGAAAATGTCCTGATTCCACAAATTTATGACATCTGTGTACCATAAAGTAGACTATGCCACATCCTACCATTTTATAGGTTCTCATTCTTTTTCTATTAAGATAGTATTATCTTATACAGCTTTCCCTCTACAGTATGTTGCATAAATCAGGTTTCCAACCTCCTAGTGAGTTCACAGCAGAGACACTTCCATGGTACCAAAGGGAATCAGAATTGTCCTATTCATCTTAATGTTGTGCTAATCTGCCCCGGTTTGTTCATTTTGATGTTTAATTTGCTGTCCTATTTGCTATAGTAAGAAAAAGCAGCATATATGTGTAAATAACACTGACATAAAATACAATATTTTGCTAGCTGCTAAATAACATGAAATACATATGAAAATCACAATTAAGAAAGCCACAATTAAACATAGAAAAAATGCCACCCTCAGAGCAAACCTAGATCCCTTTTTGTTTAGGACAGACATTTACACATTTTAACACATTTTTGGTGTCTGGCCACCTGACTCCCTTAAGATGGAAGGATGTTTAATGATTCATTTATTTGTATGAAGAATAAGGCCAGATACAAAATAGAGGATGGTATGTAATTCATGCCAAAAATCAACTTTTGGTGTAGTTGTCACAGCCTACATGTTGATAGGTATAGTCAAAGACTTAAGATTAATATTCATTCTTACCTGCAATGCCTCAAGGACTATAAAAAAAATGACAGATCATTGTCTCAAAAAGCAAAGCAAATATTAATCCATTCTTAAATTCAAGGTATTTAAGGTAGTCTCATGACTTTTCAATGGTATAAATGTTCACAAGAAACCGGATGAAAAATGTTGAATCCAGTATAATCTCGAAAGTAGAATTTTTAACTCTGGCACAGTACTATTGCTCAAATACTTCCGCATTTTTAAAACTGGAGAATGGAAACGACGGTATGGGACTTCTAAAATCAGTCCATACTCAGATATGAAAAAAAATCCCTGGAAGACTGTTTGCACTTCATCCTCAGAGTCAAAGGCATCTGCACGAAAATTTGTCAAATACTCTAGAATAATGGGAACAAGCAGTGAAATCACAGTCTATTCACTAACAGCCATCAAGCAGAAAGAAGGGCTAAATTTCTTGTCATTGTTGGTGAGTGCCAGCAAAACACATTTGGATAGCAAGGAAAAAATGTCCCATGGTGCTATTGATCATGAACATTAAAGAAAAAAAGACCTAGTTATAGGTTTGAGAAGTAATGGCAGATGTCACAGCCCCAACTTCAGCACCATAGCTTGCAACATGTCGGTATGACATTTATAGTAATGACTGAGAGTAAGTGTAGCATGACCTTTATTCATCGGCCAAGAGCAGAATAATGAACACTGTTAAGGACAGCAGAGTTATAAATCAACTATGTCCAGATCAAAAGTAAGATACTTATAATAAAAAAGGTAATTTATTTCAAAGGAGAAGTTCTTAATTTCTTAATTCCTGTTGTTTTCCATCCTTAACCTGTATTTTGAAAGTAATCTTTTCATTCCATGATAAAAGCATGAACTTTCCATTGGATAAAGAAGGAAGGCAATTCAGCCAGAAATAATTTTCCATTATGCAGTGGCCCCTTCTATTAATTGTCTGTGGCTGATTGTATTATCAATGTGAGGATTAAGAAATACTGAGGAAATGTGAAGGCATGTCAAAAATCCTCACCTAGTCTTAAGGGATCTGTCATCTTTACAGTTATAATCTCTTTCTCTATGACTTCCTTCTGCTGGTGTCTTGTGAAGAGCCTGTATAGCCCAATGGATCTGCAAACACTGGAAACTGATGTCATTGGAAAAATCATATACTCAACACTCCTCTGATTTTGGTAGAGCTTCAACTGTGTAAAACTGTGAGCAAAAAATAACCCTGATGAATAAGCATTTGCATTTTATTTAGGAGAATTTTAAACAGCTACTTTAAGATCCTGCTGCTATCACTAAGGTAGAGTTCAGAGAATGCATGAGACAAGCTGGCAGTCAAATTATGCTAGAGGCCCACTGTTATTGCATTAATACTATAGTAATTATGGATGTTTCCTTTCAAAGTCACATACATAGGCAGCCTACAGGCCTGAATTGTCATACCTTATCTCCAGAAATTACTGTAGAGTTTCCCTTCACAGAATAACTGGAGTGCCAAACACAATCTTTTCCCTGCTCATGGCTTCTGATTTGTTCTTTCACTCCCAGCATTACTCCCAGTGGTTGCCTTCAGTTAATAAGTGTACCATAGAACTGTACTAAAGGATTCTAAAGGAACTAGGAGACAACTGTCACCATGGTATCAAACTGCACCTACTTTTTCTTGAAGAGAAGTATTAATAAGATTGTACAGCATCGGTGGGAGGGGTAGAGTTACCAACAGTAGTAATATATTGACTGACATTCTGAACTTCTATGAAGAAAATTTTTTTGAGAACCAAAGACTTAAAGAAGCATCTAACAACCCATTCCCACACGTGTTCACATATTGTCCACAAAGTCTTAAACACATATACAGAAAAGAAAACAATTTAATATCTAGTATAAGCTATTCAGCTGTGACCTGCAGTAAAAACCAAGGAATAAATACACTTGATTCATGCAGTCATATATATTCTCTGTTTTATTATCAGTCTCCATGCTCTCTTTTGGAACATAAATGAGTTTGTCCTGCTGTGAATTAGCCCTAAAAATGTATACTTCTCTTTCAGAGGAAATACTCATTTTGGCAGGAAATCAAACACCTGCCTTCAACCTCTTGCTGTACAAAGGGCTCTGAACATGTGAACTTCTAAGCCTGATGTGGAAATGCTCTATAACTTTCTCCGAACAAATACCCAAACTGTGAGAGAAACATCCAATACTGCATTCCTTATTAACAGCTATTGACAAAAAGCAAGCCTCTAACAGTAAATATTCTTTAGCTGTAAGATATTTAAAATCTGGAAGTACATCTAGATTCATATACTTCAATTTTTTGTGTCTTTGACATATCCAGAACATCATCCTTTATCAGATTAGTGAATACCATATGAATATACAAGTAGCTTTTCAAGGTTTTACCCATGGTGCCTATTACTGTGATATGTCATGCAGCAGTCCTGCATAGGGAGTAAGGCAGGGACTTCTGCAGAACTGAGTCCATAAGTGAAGTGGAAAAATCATAAAAATAGACAAAAGTGGATAATTCTGTAAATATTATCTACTCAGCATGCTCAGTCTTGCAAAACTTGCAGAACAGCTGCAGATACACTGCAATGATCCAATAGTTTTTACTCTATGAAGTCATGATTTGAGAGGACTTTGGTATTTGATATTTGGAACTGACTTTGTTCTGTGACTGCTCACGCAGCTCGATAGGAAAAACACACTTTATAATCAGTTAGGGATAACTGCGGCTTTCATATGTTAACATGATAAAGTAGTGACAAAAATGGAGAAAGGAGCATTTCTCAGAATGAGGCAACAAAAAGCTTTGTCTTGAAAGTATTTATAATAGAAATTGACTTCATCCCGTTTGATGCTGAAGTAAATATTTATGGGGAATACTGCTTTTAAAAAAGGCAAAAATTCAAATCTTCAACATTTCTGAATTTTGTTTTCAATGATGCTTAGGACAGATTTAAAAGAACGTGCAAGAAGAAATTCCAAAGCACTTCTGAGTGAGTAGAGATTATATTCTAAATTCAGTCGATGCTGACTTTTCATGCCCCACCTATGATTGGTAGTAGGTGATAGGTACCAATCTGTCTCAAATTTATATACTAGGGTGGGTCAGATTGAACTTTGAAGATGCCTATCTGTGAAGGGAGCTTAAATGAGTAGGTCAGACTAGATGCCTAGCTTTTAAACTCCTAACACTGGAGAAAACAGATCTCATGTTAGGAACGCTTCAGCAGTTCTGCTGGTGAAAATCCTCTCCCATTCAGTCACTCAGAGAATATCTGAGCTCTAAGAGACAGCCCTCGTGCTTAAAATACAAATGTTGCTCTGATGATCTGATCAGGGTGATTTAAAGATGTAATGTGTGATATTATCTTTTAGGTCTTTCCCATCTCATTCATATATTTTTTAACACACTAGTTCAGTGAGAGCAAATATAAATACATAAAGCTAAAACCAAGCTAAATGTTCTTTAAAGGCAATCTCTCACCTTGGCCGTTCAATCTTTCTAAAACTATTCATATTATTAATTTTTAGATCAGATTTATGTATGTTACGTAAGACTGTTAAATAAAACCATCTAACTTTGTTGGGTTTTTTTCCACAGACTATTTTCTTTTGCCTCATTACTCTGGAAGGCCTGCTGGTGCTTTAAAGATCTTTGTATATCTTATTTCCACAAACAGCTAATTTTGATCATGGTTGATTTTAAAAATATATTAAAATTATTTTCTGTAGCACAAAAAGGGCAATTTTGAAAACAGCCTCAGTTCTCACCGGTGCCATTGTTGTAATATTCAGGATTTGAAATGCCTGACTCTCAGTGCAGCTTAACAGCTGTCTTCATAGGCCTCTTATTTCAATGGTCCTTTACATCATGGAAGGATGGTAAAGCTCCCACAGCTGCCAAGTGGTGTTTCAAGTGAAATGTGTGTCATTTCAAGGCAAAGTACTGGATTTCCTACAGAAGAGCCATTTGTTTTTAGTGCATTGAATGTTAGAGTTTTCCTTTGAACTTATAGCAAACGAGGCCTGTATTAACAACTACTAGTGGACTTTGCACTTCAATGGATAACAGATCTGTCATATAACTTCCGGATTTGACATTAGCCACAGCCACTGGGAATACATTCCTGCAAAGGGAAGACCTCCCTCTATCTATCATCAGCTTACAAATTAACTTCGTGATCAGATCACCCAGACAACTGCATAGTAGAGTAAAGAACCCAGCTGGTGTACAGAAAGTTTTACCAAACAACCTGTTCGAAGATTCTGTAACAGGACCACCCACATGTCAGGGACACTATGAACAAGCATCTGGAATGCATTGTATCAAAAAAAATATTCATGAGGAAAGAATGTTTCTCCAATTCAAGCAATTACACAGACAAAACGTTGTCAGCACCAGGAAAAGGCACCGATTCAGCAAATTTTCCTGAATCTAGATCTCAGGGATTTAATGTCTTCAGTATTCCTGTATTTCTTAGTCTTTCTCTGATTGCTTAGGAAGCAGGTGCACAGCATTTCTGCAGGCTTCCTGACTAAGCAGTGCTGGAACTAGCCCTCTGGATCTCAGGAAAACTGTGTAGTGTACCCTGTGGAAGGATATGGAATAGAGCAGTCCAATGCTGAAAGAGCAGCCATTTGCTGATGCCTGGACAAAGGGCCTTTGGGGAAGGAGGTCTCCATGACCAGTTGCCACAAGGCTGCTTTATGAGATACATATGCCCTTTGTCTCCCAAATTCTGACTTTGGCTCTAGGTAGTGCAGCTCACTCCAAACGTCCTGCTTTTATCCCATGTGGAGTTCTGTCATTCTCTGTGCATCTTTTGTGGCTGAAGCACATGCTCTGTGAACCTCATCCTTCATAATCAACACTCACCAGGGTCTTTAGGTGTGTACAGAAGATACTGCTTTATTAGATTATTCCTGCTCCATTTCAACACTTTACGTATTTTCATTTTTTTTTCTAGATACAACCATTTAATCTTCAAGGCATTTCTTGTGAATCCAAGGCAACTATAACAATTTTCTAAGATAGCCAAGAACCTCTTATCAATTCAAGTGTGTCTGCCAATTATATGACATCGTCTACACAAGCTAGGAAGCTTAACTCTCTATCACAGGGCCTCAAATAACAGAAAGTTTGTGGACCAGATCCAGCCTGTCAGAACAATTTTAATCTAGCTGTTTGCTGCCTGGTACCCACTTACCATAGGCCCTTCAGACACAGTTTGGGAGAAAGATAGAGGCTAGATGTCCTGAGTTTGTTACTCTCCAACCTCTCCTCTCAAATTCTTTTGAGACTGAAGCAACTGGACTGTACTTGCCACATAGCAACAGTGTAAGATTTTTGCATCATGTAATTTGCATAACCTGTGGCAAAAGCACACATGAATGTTGGGGAAAAGAACAGGGACTACTTGTAAGACCAGCCATGCAACTAGAGACCCTTAGGGATCAGACCCACAGTGGCATGTTCTCTTTGGTCACATCACAGACCCTTGCAGATGCAGGGCAGAGGAAGCACTGAGGTATGCTGTCCTCATAAAATGAAATAAGGCCTTTTTCAACAGAATGTTTGAGGAACACTGGTGATCCAGTGTTGCGCACTGGATTTTATCATGGCTAGGTAAAGAGAGTGATGGAGAAGAAGATCAGCTCGATGGCCCTTTCTGTACTATCAGCCTCTGGAATGAATCCATTGCTCAATTGCCCATCAGTCCTTGTGAGACCGCAAGATGCATTATACACATCTAGCACTGTTGTGACCTTATCTATAGCCCTGATTATTGTGATTTAGTCACTCTTTATAGTGCTTCCTTTTGAGCTGCACTTAACGTCATTATAAAATCTGAGAGAAAAAGAATTAGATTTTTTTAAAATAAGGCTTTAACCCCTATTCTTACCTTTTTTCCAGGCCTCTGTTAAAACACAAATATTCAATAAATACAGTTTTGGCCAGGCCATGCTGCACTGTTTTTCTTCTCCTCTTTCTTTTAAAAGTGTCATTATTCTGTTCACAAGTACTTAAAAAATTACTTTTCTAATATTGATGATAAATTTTATTTATATAATTATTTGGATTGGCAAGACATTCTTTCCTCTGAATGCTTTCTAAATACTTTACATTCCGAATGCTTGTTCCAGATGCTTCTGGCACCTTAGTGATAATATCATGTGTTCCAGCAGCTTTTGCACTTTTATTCGCCTCAGCCTTGGCTCTGTTTTTTTCTATAGATGATAATTCAGTGCTGAGATACTTTGCTGCTCTGCAAGCCATACCATCTTGCCTTGCAAGATGTCTTCTCCCTACTACATGCTTAGAATGCATGTGTCATCAGCTGCAGGAAATACATGTTTTCAAAACATCCCTCTACCTGCAACACCTCTTTATGACTTGTCAAATTACTGTGAGCCATCCATCCTAGCATAAATAGTATTGGCACAGTTTCTTTTCCCCTGCTATTGCTTTTCTAGATAGTCTGAGGTATTCTCCAGTTGCTGAGTTTCTTTCTCCCAAACCATTGCTTGTGATCTTTGTGATCTCTTCACTACATGCTCTTGCTTTGCCAGCAGACTTGGCCTGTTTATGCTTTTCTTGTAACATTCTATTTTGTGGCTTGTCCAGCTTATCTTTGTTTGTTTATGACTTCCAATAACTTCCTCTGAACTATTTGATATCACTTTCTCAAATATTTCCCATACAAGCTATAGCGAGATTTCTTCATCATCCCAAAGTAATGGCCTGAAATGCACTCTCAGCTTCACCTTGCATGTCTCCTTTGCCAAGCTATCTTAGCACTCACAAAGAATCAGAGAAATGGCAACACCAAATCACCTTCCTGGGCTGTATCTTACCCTTTCCCAGAACAGGTCAGTTCATGCTCACAACCACACTCTGTACTATAGATGGGAGCATTCCACCATGACTGTCCATATATTTGACTGAAAATAGTGTGTTTAGTATGTTTTTGGTCATATATATATATTAAGTCATATATATATATATGTATGTGAGAAAGCCAAAGCAATACTATGCATGACATTCATGACCTAGCTATTCATTGACTCTCTATTTTTTTAATTCAGCCCTCAAATTTCTACCATCAATTAGCAGATTCTGGAAGCTTGCCTAGACTGTGGTTTCATCCATCCTTCTTCTTACTGTCTTCTCCTGCATTGGTTGGAGTCTGCAGCAGCATATCATACCTATGCACAGTTCAGTGTACCAGCTGTAAACATGCAGTACCAATTTGCCTAAGTTTCCAGTGGCTCACTGAGGAACTTGTAGTGCATCCCCTTCTGTAGCAGTGCTGTTGACGTGTTTTGCTTGCCCACTTGTATATCTGAAGCTGGAAAAGTGTAATTTCTTATTGTCATCTCTCCAGTGTTCTGTTCTGATAATTCCTGAATTCTCTAAATCCTGTTACATATTGGCATGCTATTGTAATATTAAGCAATGTGACACAACTGGTTGCAAATGTTTCCAGCTTTCTTTAAGCCAAATATTTTGACCCTCTTAAGTATTTTTTTTGTTCTAAATTCATTTTACAAAGACTGTTCTGTTTCTACTCTGAGTCACACTAGAGCAAATCAGCAAATGTCAGAATCTCATGAAAGAAATAAAATGCAGGGCTTTGACCAGATCTACTGTCACTGACACAGGCAAAAGCATATCCTTGCAGTTCATAAATTTATATGCAAGCTATACCTTGATGGGACAGTGAAGCTGAGATTGTGCTGCTGACTCACTGTGATTCTAATCTTTATGCCCAAGAAGCTGTTGATATATGCAACTTCCTGCAATGTCAATCTGGTCACAGCAGGCTCAGTATTGCCAGATTTACTACACGGAAGTCCCACAGACTTTGTGGGCTCACTCTCAAGTGTCTGAGGAATAATGAAGATGTACAGAATCTTTGCCTTTTGAGGAGCTACCATGAGACCTCCCTGACAAGATAATTCTACTGACTCTAATTTTCCTTCCTCTTTTAGAAGATGCAAGGGAAATATCACACTGTTACATCCTATGAAGTGCAAGCTGAACCTCTCAATGAGTTTTTCAGCAGAAGTGCTGCCTTTTGATGCTAGGAAAATAAGCAGACACTTGTCCTGTACATAGACTAAGAAGCAGAAGCATGACAGAGCATGTGCTGGAGTCCTGATCCTGCAGTTTTCCACACTGGAGACTTGGCTGGGCAGCGATGCTCTATTCTGGCCCATTACAGTCACGTTCTCTTCCCACTGCCATTGGGAAATCAATGGTTGGGAAGGATGGTGTCTAGATAGAAAGGTTACACTCTAAAGTAAGGCCAGGATGCAGCCAACACATGTACCCAGACTTGAGATTTATGATGTGCTCCAGCTCAGACCTTTCCCAAATAAGAAAGTGGCTAGAGCATTTTTGTCATTCTGAAAATGTGGAAAGGCTCCTATTTATATTGATCTCTCAGCATTCCCTGGAGGGCAGTGGGAAGACTGAGCTGTTTGTGCAAGATAACATCAACCATGTGAGGCTCTTTGGGGAATGAGATATTGAGCAGTCTGATGGCAGAATCAGCCTGACAGCAAGGAGTATTTGAAGAGTTGTCACTTACTTAAATATCAGAGAGTAGAAAGTTATATATGAACCAGCAGAAGTTTGTATTCAGTCTAAGGATTTGATTCTCCTCTCACCTCAGTGAAAGTGTAAAGAAACCACTAAGAAGCCAATGGTGTATAAACAGTGTAAGATGAAACACAGAGCAGAAGGTACTCTCTAGTTTGTGTGCCCTGATTATCAAATCCACAGTATTACAGCACGACAGTTTCACCCAAGCCAACAGATCAGCATGAACAAAAAAACAGAGAACCAGATCTAATAACAAGCAGACAGTGACCCTAAAAACATTCAGGACCAAACTGTGTTCTCACTGACAGTAGTGAAAAATCAAGCAGAATGACATGGATTTCAGAGCAGAACTTGGCCATAAGTTGTAGAACTAAGAGACAGGGGAACATTCACACATGCTGGATGCCATTCACCGTGTACAGAAACAGCACATGTGCTGAAGCTGTTCTTGCTGAGACAGGACACAGTAGCTCCTGGTACTGAGATACAACAACGGTGTCTGCATCATGTTCAGTAGTATTAATATAAAGAGGAACTGAAGGTGTTTCCTTCCAGGAATGGTAAAACTATTTTTATTTAAATCTAGACAAAATGACTAAAAAGTTTATTTCTTAAAACATAAGAGTGAGTTTAGCCACAGACACTCTTCAAAATTCATGTCATTTGCATCACAGATTTGCATGCTGGGCAAAACATGCTGGGGGAAAATCACTTTAAATAAACTTGCCAGAGAATCCAAAACAATGCACCCTGGCCAGGGCTGTGAGGACTCTAACTGCTGATGGTTTTGCTACTAGCCAATTGGTGGGTAGAAATGCTGCCTAGAAAAACGCTCTCACTGTGTCTGAAAGGAAGTTCAAGGAGTAAAATAGTCTGTTGCAAAAACATTGCTGCTGGAGAGTTGGACAACAAGCAGGTTTTCCCCAGAGAACCCTTTATTTTTCAAGTCTGTAAAAGCAGATCAGTACTACTCATCACGTATCTTCAAGATAGACCTGAAATAAATTTCTATGTGAAGGATAGGCCTGGCAATCCAAATCATTCAGCATCAATTACTTAGATTATAAAATAATACTACTTAGTACTCATTTCTGGACATTGATGTCTCTGTATCACCTATTTTTGTAACGGCATCTCTACACAATCTTCCAACAGACAGATGTGAGAACTGACGCTTCAAAATGCAGGTTTAGTCTACTCACCACATGAGGGGGAAACACATCTTACAAACAAGCATATGAACAGCATCATCACAGCAGGGCGTGCCAAGAGATAATATCGTGCAACCCTGTGGTAATGGCATCTCTGTGACAGGGAAAAATCAGGCCAGATATGAACCATGTTTCTTGAGAATAACATCAGCTCTGCTTCTGCACTTATCTGCTGTATCTCCCATCATGAGCATTTCCACTTAGGAAGAGTGAGATCAAGGTGTAAATTTGCTTTCTTTATAAGACATACTTGCCATGACCACAGCGGCGAGCAAACTAGAAGAGTGTGGTGCAAGACCACTCCAACAGGTAATAGAGATTCTTGCTCACTGAGAATAGGCTGGAAAGCAAGAAGCTGTGCTGGGGGAGAAAGCAGAGGACTTGATCTACACCATCCTCAAAGCAGAATTCCAGTAACCGGCCTTTCTGAAGAGAAAGTTCTGGGTTGCCCATTTTCTTGCTTTCTCTTGAACTGCATCTGTAACTTGAAGCAAGGCACTTCATTATTTATTAATTTTAAACTTCTGTTTTGGTACATGTTGGGAACCCATCTTCCATCCCTTATTTTACAACTGCTACTTTAAATGTCCCTTGGTGCACTTTTCTTCAGTGATAAACAACAGTTTGTCTTTAGATCCAGGGTAGTGGTATTATATAATAGACCTACAGAAGGAAAAAAATAGCTTCCATCCTTTTTTCAGGCATCCCTCCTGTGATGTCTGTATGAACCACAAATTGAAAACAGGCTCTGAATTCAGGCTGTTCTCTCTAAGTACCACATGTAGGTGAAATTATTACAACTTAATCGATTTATCATGACAGCTAAGGGACTGGAAAAGAATAATACCATTTTGCAGCCCTGCTGTCTGAAAATGTATGTAATAACAGAATCCGAGAGCACTGGGAGATGTTTTGCTTTATTCAGAAGCACTGACCAGAGTAGCCTCAGATAATATGCTCACAATGGAGACTTTCATTATCAGGATGACACATTTGTGCAAAGTGAATTTTGAAAAAAGTCTTGCCTGATACTTTTCACAAAATCGACTTCATTTTACAGCTATTTACAATGATGATTTTAATAATAGAAAGACATCCTGTGAGATTATGTTTCACCATAAATAATTGTCCAGAACTTTTCCTGCCTTCCATGACCTTGGCAATGAATACAATGACAGGGAAAATTCCTTCATGACACTTTTATATTTTAGGATTCACAAGGCAGATTTTTATAGCTAAATCACCCAAAAAGCAATCGATTGCACAGTCTGCAAATCCAAACTATTTGTCAAAAGTCAGAACAAAGAGTTTAGTTTACTTCTGCTTTGGCCAACAATGAAAACAACTTGATCTGGGGCAGTAAAGAGTGAGAATATCTTTATTTTCCCCAATTTTGGTAATCCCCTCTAATTTGCTAATTAAGATCTCTGCTATCCTTTCAACAAAGTCAATGACCCTTGCATCCAAAGATAGCTGCTGTTTCAAGGCAAGGCAACACTCTTGACAACTGTGAGAAGACTCACCTGGTTCTAGATGGATCTAAACTCAAGCTTTCCTCTAGCTTATTTTTTTTTGAGACTGCTAAGATATATTTTCCTTACTATAAGTGTTTCTGAAGTAATTATTGACCAAAAACTAATTCTGATTTTGATTGACTTACCAAATAGGTCTAATTTCTACAACAGGAAAAATTAATATTCCTACTGGACTGTGACAACAAGTGAATAAACTCAGAAAGGATGCATCAGTCTTCTAAATGGATCAGAAAGAACAATTTACTTGGTCTCACATTTACATTTCCAAATTCCAAAAATTAAGTAACAGGAACATTTTAGCATCGAGAGATTCAGTAGCAGTACCAATCTTTATTTTCCAGGTATTTGCAAAGTTAGTCTTCAACAATGGCATGGCAGATATATATATTAATTACCCATATTCTTAGGGGAGTTTTGTCACAAGCTCTGTGGGAAATGATGCTGGACTTCATCACGGCAAAGAATACTCAGCTGAAATTCAGGAACATGGACTTGATCCTTGGTTAAAATAGCCATATTTTGCATCTCTTATCCTCTGCTAGGCTCTTGAATTAGGGTTATACACATCATTTATTAATGTTTATGTAAAACACTGGAAAGAATTGAAAATTTGAAGCATATTTGTGATATATGGAGCACTGGAGACCTATACATCAATTTCTCATTGACATAAAATCCTGTTCCACCTTATTGAAATCAACTGGGATTACACAGCTGCAAATTCTTACAGAATTTTTGCTGGTGAATGCATTATATCTAATTATCCTGCCTTATCCTAATTATCTTTAATCTGTTCTGTTTGGAGCAGTAGTTCAGAGGCACTGCAAGTGGATTTCAAAGATGTTAAGTAAAACTTCACAGCGATACTTACGTGGCTTAAGGTCCAATTACTGTTTTTGTTCAGGCTTTTACATTGCATGACTAGTGGTATTCAGTAACAATGCTCTACTCCACACTTTTTAAAAATTCCAGTACAAAAAACTGTTATCTTGGACTAGACTCACTGCAAATGTAGGCCTTACCTGCCTGGGACAGATTTACCCACCAGAAATAAAGCCATCATGAGGTGGGAAGAAAAGGGGGCTTAGCAGACAGGCTTACACATGAAAGAGAGGAAGGGAGAGTGTGTACAGCTGTCCACCTTGGCCCTGGCTGGGAGGGCAGCCAGGCCCCTCTGGGGGCAGGAAGAATGTTTGGTTTCCTCCTTTTTCTGCCAGATCTCCAGCTTTTGCAAGGCTGCCTCTCATGCAGGGCCGTTGGCTGAGGTCATTGTAGCACAGCAGTGTGTGATTGCCCAACCTGTACGTTACACTGGCTGCTTCCCTTGCTGTTCTGCCTCACATTCACCAGGTACCTGCTTGCCTGGCACTTGCAGAGGAAATGCTCAGGCTTCAGGAGGGAAGGGTTTCCAGCAGGTACAAAAGCAGAGCCTACAGATGTGATGAATTGTTGCAAAAAAACCAATGTACTTACTTCTTCTCTCTTCGTGGTAAAGAGTAATGGAGAAATTATGAAGCCTGGCTGGATAAACAGCTGGCTGGTATGATGGACGTGATAGAAGAAGGTATTTGCTGTCTGTCATAGAAGGATACATACTTTTTACTCCCCAAAAGCATTGGATTTCAGTGTTAAGAGGCTTATTCACATTTTCCTTCTAAAGCATTAAATGATCCATTATTAAAGGAAAAATATATGAGACACAAGTCCAATTCACCCAATAAATTGCTGCAAGTGAGTAATCAATGACAACTGCCAGCTCAAGCCAAAGGAATGGAGGCAGCAGAAACAAACCAGCCAGGAAGAGAGACAACAATCCAGTAGACTTCTTATGGAGAGTAGTACAGAAAGAAGACTGAAACATGCCTGGGGACAAGGATGTTATGGATGTTGAAAATGAGATTAATTTCATATCCCAATGCTGTAGCTGACTATATATATATACCTATATATATCTAAAAGAAGTAGTTCACACCCCAAGTAGGAATATACAGACTTGCTATGAAAAAGATACTGTCTGTTGCACAAGCTTAAGGCACCAACATTTTTGTACTGCAAATGGCATGCACTCAGCTGCTTCATTTGCAATGTGAAGTGAGATTAGTGACCTCTTTGACTGTAGCAGAATTGCAAGAGCAGCTGTAACATGGCTGTAATGGTGAGGTCGTATGGGCATAAGGAAAAGCAAGAATTTGCAGAAACACTTGGATCAGCAGATAAAAAATTACTTAACCCAGATGACCAACTGTGTTCCTAAAAGGAAACAATAACCTACCAAAAGCCAATGAAACTTGGTTTGGGTTGGAAGGGACCTGGAAGATCATCTAATTCCGAATTCCCTGCCATGGGCAGGGACCTTCCACTAGACCAGTTTGCTGAAAACCGTATCCAACCTGGCCTTGGACACTTCTGGGGATGGGGCATCTATAACTTCTCTGGACAAGCTGTTCTAGTGTCTGACCACTCTCACAGTAAAGAATATCTTCCTAATGTCTAAGCTAAACCTGCTCTCATTCCTATCTTTTCCCACTCATCCTATCACTACACACCCTTGTAAAAAGTCCCTCTCCATCTTTCTTGCAGAACCCCTTTAGGTACTGGAAAGTGCTATAAGGTCTCTCCAGAACCTTCTCTTCTCCAGGTGGTCTTCACAGAAGAGTTGCTTCAGCATTCTGACCTTCTTCATGGCCTTCCTCTGGACTTGCTCCAGCAGGTCCATGTCCTTTGTGTGCTGGGGACTCCAGACTTGAATGCAGTTCTGCAGATGGGGTCTCATGAGAACACAGTAGAGGGAGAGAATCACTTCCCTCATCCTGCTGGTCTTTCTTTTGATGCAGCAAGCAATGCTGAAGAATAGAAAAATGCAACAAAAAATAGCCAGTGAAAGTAAAAAGAAAATATAAGAGACACACCATTTCTGAAGACTGCCCTGTAAAGCTCTCAGGACTCCAAGGAGACCCAGGGTCACAATATGCAAAGATAGTGCCCAAATAAATTGCTAGTTACACAGGGCTCTGCTATGGAAAGAGGAAGAATGCTTGGAAGTAGCCACTGTCACCTAGTTGTGGAAGACTGAGAAAAAGAAGATTATAAGAATGTAAAGAGTGGTCTTCCCCTTATGACAGTACTCTGCCTTCTGATTGTCAACCATTTAGGAGATTTCTGTGCCAAAGGCTGCATTTAGAGCACAGCACTTAACATGCTCCTTGCTTTTCAAGTCCAGTTCCATGTTTGCTGGTTGTCTTCTTTGGAGGGAGATGATTTCATCAGTTTACCTTATGAAGCTGAAATGTAATGTAATCACAAGCAATTAGAAAGCACCAGGAACTGATTTCAGCTACAGCTCAAGAAACTGAAACTACAGAATGGTGATGCAAGGCTGTTGTAGCATTTGTTTATGGCTGGAGATGATGACAGCCAGCAATTCACTCATTCAAGATGAATGAAAGCTCACAATCAAAATTAGCATCAAGTTTTTCTCATGAAGTTTTTGGCTTTGTTTAGTTTTCTTGGAGTTTTTTGGGTGGGATTTTTAGGTTTACTTTTGTTTGGTTTTGGTTTTTTTCTTTTCTGTAAATAACAACAAATGAGCCCTGTATAAAAAACCACTACCTGTATCAGATTATGTGAGCAGAACATATTTTTCAGAGTAGGACAACAGTGACTCTAGGCAATCAGTGGTAGAGTTCATCCCCACACCACAGCACATTCATGTTTGCCATGGAAAGCTCCAGCCAGTTCAGTGCAGCACTGCCAAAGATCGGGTGCCATATGGCAGAAAATTGCCTCAGAATCTTTTGCAAGGAATAAATGATGGAGAAGGTTGCCTTCTGCTAACAGAGAGTGCAACGTATTTCAAGTTGAGGTTCTGTTTAAAGGAAAACAAGCCCTAATCCTGGTTAATCAAAGGAGTACCACTACAGAATAGACTACTCTTAAGGACAGAATTCAAAGGGTATTTAGCTGTTTAAGAACACAAAGAGGCATCTAGTGAATTTTGCAGAAGAGCTTAAAAAATTAAAGCCCATTAGCTTTAAGTATTTCTGGGAGAAGTCTTGTCCAAAAGGATAGTTAGATCATTCCACTGGCAAACAGAAAGCCTCTGTAGCAAATACCAGTAACTTAGTTACTCAGGCATAATAAATATCTGGCCACGATACTAAATGTATTAGAAAGAGGAAGCAAAACTTTAGTTGACCACAGGTAACCCAAGAGGAAGCCTTACTCCTATATACACAGTTATACCTGCAGTGTACACTGAATGTCTAACTTTAAATTATGGCTGTTCATAAGTAACTTTTTTTAAACTTTGGCTTCTAGTGCAGTCCCATTTTTAACCTTGGCTGTTACTTTGAGAAGGGATGGTGCCATCTGTCTGTCACCAGTTACTGCTCAGTCATATGCAGTTGTGAGAATATGTCCTAGAACAGCAGAATATTCTATTCCATGTAGTTTCTAAGTTCATGCTTCATAATACTGTAACATCTGAAAAAAACTCTTCCTGTTTTCTCTGGTAGTTTAACAGTTATTTTGATGAACTCTTTGTTTTAAAACTACACCTGCAATTCTTTACCTGTAAATTATGCCTTTTTGCTCATGCTTTTTCTATTAATCTGCTACAAGCAACTATGCAATACACTTTATGTGACAGACTGCATTTTGAGTTTTGGTTATCATGAGTGGCACAGTCTCAAAAGATACTCAATAATAGTACACATAAATCCCTTTAATATGCCAACAGTCTGTTTCTAGCATTATCCATGGATGAGTATCAGTAGTCCGCAAACCCTGAGGAGTTTTTTCTCCTTGCAGAAGTGAATGTGTAACACAGTACAAATACAGTAATTTATGAAGATTACATCGTTCTGCCTGTATATTGCTTTTTGTCTAGATGAATTCTGGTTAATACAAACTTATTAGTACTATAAATTGTGAAAATCCTACAGTCAGATTTGCTAGCCTGGTCTCCATGCAACGTACAGCATGGCTGTACACGCAATTTGCATATGCACTTTCAGACTCATTGCACAATATTATA
Organism: Acanthisitta chloris; assembly: GCF_000695815.1. Taxonomy (NCBI): domain Eukaryota; kingdom Metazoa; phylum Chordata; class Aves; order Passeriformes; family Acanthisittidae; genus Acanthisitta; species Acanthisitta chloris. Next base: position 25,488 of record NW_008673275.1, read on the forward strand.
GTATTTGTTTAAACTACAGTTACCCATAGATTTGATCTGAACTGAATCGCATTTTTCACTACAGGAGTTTGCAAAAATACACAGGATTGCTTAGCAGAGAGAATGTCTTCACACATTTTTTCAGAAATACCTTAGCCTGGACCAGTATCTCAGCATACCGACATTTTCCTAAGGCTTGGACATGGATCTACAATTGGCAGCTCAGGCTGATCAATAAAATAAGAGCTTTCCCCCACATAAATGTTGCACCAACTGAACCACAATCAATGGTTTAATTTAGTGACAGTGGTGCAAATTCCTTTGTGCACATGGCTGAAAACCTCAAGCCCTGCAAGGAACTGACTTAATTCTAATCAATTTATGCTAGATTAAAATCTAATCAAGAATATCCACATGGGATTTTGTAAGAATTTAACTAAATTTTAAAACATATATCTGGATAAACAGATGCAGCTGTGTATAAGTAGGCCTAGTACTACAAAATTATACTGAAGTTAATTTTCAAGTCTTTTAGACTATTTTCAAGAACTGCAATTTCTTTCTTAAATTCACTGTAGTTCTAACGAAATCCTTTTTGCTGCATGCTGATCAGCTGTTTGCATCAGACAGAGTAAGGGGAAGGAGCATGAATAAGATTTATAACAATTTATAATCTAGCTGCCATTATGCTTTCAGTTTCTCATAAGTTTTAATAATTAATGTCCTGTGAATAGCAGATGGTCCCAATTCTTTTTAAATTACTGTAGTTAAAAATACTTATTTTTTTAGTCCTTCAATATGGCACCAAATGTTACTGCTTCTGGCTCCGGTGCTTTCCTTCTTTCTGACTTACATTCTCTGTTTTTTTCTATTTCTCTATTTTAGCTGAGAGACAAGTTGAAAGCAATTGTCACTCCAGACAGAAGCACAGATATGTAATTTCTGTTTAGTTATAAACATGCAGAAAAAGGACTACTGAGTTCATTTGAATCCATATATACCCCATAGTTTGGAAATTGCACTGACTCAAATTCTACCGAGGGAGACTTACCAGCATATTACTTCTTGCCAGCATATAATTTCCTCTAGTTTTTCACTCTATGTCAATGTTCTTGTTCCCATATCAGAGTATCACCCATGAACAAGAATTCCAGGGTCATACAGTCACCTATAACTGTGTAACAGCCCTCATAAAAGAGAATGGAAAGAAAACCAAAGCTAATGGTCCCTGCCAATCTATCCTAAATGAAATGTTTTTCTTTCACTCTAAATTGGACCGCTGGTTTATTACTGAGCACATGAGCAGAACACACAACTTTCTGATCACTACAGGCAACCAGGGGGAGGCAAAAGGTGAGATTTTTACTGTATAGGGATACAGTAGACAAATAGTGAGTCATCCTCTCTCAAATCAGTGATTTTTTTGGAAATCACTTGGCTACTGAAGGAATTTTAATCTCCCAACCCCAGGAATTTTCTCATCCCATCATAGTCTCATTCTGATGTTTATAAAGTACAGTATTTAAGACATCACTGGCTTCTGACCCTCACTACTGTTTGCAAGATCACTTCAAGTGATCTAGAATCTAGAAAGGACTTTTTTCCTCATTTTTGATCTGAAGTTCTTTGATTTTGTGATGATGTTATTATTCAGTTTTTCTCCCTTCCTAGTATCTACTACAATACCTTTTACTAGTCTCTTGGTCTTCCTTCCTCTGCAGCTATTCCATTTTAATCTCCTGTTCTTGAACATGTGAAAACTTGCACACAATACAGCAAAAAAGATTTTATTGCTGCTTTGTACAATGCAACTCCTGCATCTCTAGTTCCACCTGAAATATCTCCATCAGTGTGTCCTAATACTGCATTTCACAATTGCTTTGAAATGGTCAGCAGCAGCCACTCTCCAGTAATCAATACACTGAGATCTTTTTCTTCCACTTGATTCCCTGTGATGGATGGCAGTTTTAAGTGGTTTGTGCTACTCTGTCATATTCCTTTAAGAAAGAAAGAACTGAGTCACACTGGCCTTGTGGAGTAGGGGAGACTGCTCTTAGCCTGGGGCAAACTCCTGGAGGAGAGACACTTCCATTAGGGCAGGGTGGCATGAGCAAAGGATAAGACAAAAAAATCCTACGGAGCACCAGAGGGACAGAGAGATTGCTCTCTAAGGAACAGGGAGCAGAGCCAAGGCTCGAGCTCTATACCTTCTTCTTATGGTTCAAGAAAGGATCACAAAGAGTTTTGGCAACCCAGAAAGCTGCTTGGTGGACTGAATTCACAACTAGAAGGAAGGATCCAGACAGCAAAGTTACTGTGGGTAGGAGGCGAGTTGTTTATAAATTCGTTCTTATTTCCGTGGCAGCTCACCTAGCCACTGAACTTTGTTTGTTTAAACAAAGCGTACATGCAAATAAAACCTGGGTTTTTGAGATCAAAATACTTTCATTTCTGCTTTGGAGAGCTCACTATTAGAAGAATGCCTAGGGAGACCCACTGCAAAGTTCTGAATGGCTTAACAGCCCATGTATTGCATGGCTTTCTGCTGCTCAACCTTCTACTGTTTCTGCCAATTGTCCTTAAGCTGAAAATGATTAAGGAGGTAGAATAAGTCTCAAGACTGTTCTGTGGGGAAGTGTCAACAGATCACCATCTTCATCTTGAGAACTTCTCTTTTCATACATCACAGTCTCACGCTAGTCAGCACCTTATCGACCTAATCAGTTTTTGCTGTAATCCTTGTAATTTCCACTTCAGTAATAATTTGCCTTGGCACTGCAACAAGTGCTGCTCTAATGTGTGCAAAAATTCAGGCTATCACATTGTCCCTGTGTAAAAGGTCAATTATCTTATCCAGAAAGATTTCAGTCTGACACCACATACACTTGACAAAGCCAGGATTATCCCATTTTGCCTTTACCTTCACGGCTTTAATTTTTTTTTCAAATATTTTCCAACACTTTGTACAGCGTTGCATTCAAAGTAAAAGACTCAGAGTCATCTGTGAGTCGTCTCTTTTCCTGTTTTTTAGAATGCAAAAATGAAGGGAGATAGAGAGTACACTGACATGAGTACATTTACTCTGTTGATAAGGCCTGAATTTGTATTCAGCTGAGAACAGTCATCTTTTATCAAATTTTTGGCTTCTTTTATAGGTATAATACACTATGATCAAGGTTTCCAAGGTTGCCAAATCTTCATCTTTGCAAGAGCAGCCCTCCTACATGCCAGGTTCATAACAAATATAAAAGATTTTACAAAGAACCTCATTTCAGCAAAGCCTCATTTTCCCACAAAACACTGTGTCAAAAATATTAATCAGACCTAGCCGTAGATTTCTTTTACCATATAGTATTTTCCATCATCTCTGTAGTCTTTATGACAAGCTTAACTGGCTGAATTTATGTTGTTTGGGTTCTCACACTGCGACCATAACCTTGCCATCTAAGCCATTGCTTAATCATTTCAGTTTTGGGTAAACATTGGTTAATGTCACTGGTGCCTTATGTAAGGACTTTTATGGGGTAGCATTTCACTAGAAGACAAATATTTAAGAATCTTTCTGTATATGAATTACCTTTGTTTCAGTAATATTCACAGTGATTGATGAGTAATTTAAGAGGTATTGTCATAATTTTAAAAACATGTTTTCAAGGCACTTTTCAATATGCTCAAGCTCAAAGAGAATTAGTGGTGGATGCAGAAAAGTGGCTAGAGACTTCGTACTTTTTATTTCAATGAATACTTGGTGATGCATTTTTCAGCCTATTCATAATGTTTATCACATTGTGAGTAGATCCATCTACAAACAACATAACTTTACAGCTTTTAAACATGGGGGAATACTGTAAGACACAATATTGCACTCCTGATTCCCTGTACCATAAAAGGCTACAAGTCTTATAATTAATTCCTTTTTCAAATCCAAGAGCATTCTTGCTTTGAAAATTTCCAGTGACACATCCCTTACAATTCTTGCTTAGATGTTCTGGTACTGATTTTTCTTATCCCAGGACATTTTAATTTTACTTCTAGCTGTGACTTTCATCATCAGATCATCTTACAGTTTGCTTATTAGGTATAAGAGTTGCCTTCTAGTGTATGTTTTTCACAGACAGCAATCAAATTACTCCTGTACCTCTGCATCAGTGAGCTTTTTCTTCTCTTGCTGTAAGTCATACTTCTCTTTCTTTAATTATCTCTTCCAAAGCAACTATTTAACATTTTTCTCAAGAGCATATTTTGGATAGAAAGCATTTCAGTAGACAGTCTACCAATGGTTACATCAGTGCTAATTCCATTAGCCATTGCATGATACTATGGAGATTTTGTCAGGTTATTATTACCCACAACATTTCCGGTTTTTTCAGTTTTCCATACTTCCCATACTATTGTCCCATCTTCTGTAAGAATGGCCTCTTATCCTTTAAGATGTCTGTGCTGAAACACATTTTGCTTGCTTACAGCTGGCTTACCAAATAATTCATGTCACTCTCTTCATGTTCTGCCTTTATTATAATTCAGTACTCCCCCACAGTTTGTGAAAGATGCAGATTTTATCAGTAATTTCTTGATTATATTTTGCCTTTTATAGTAAATATTTTTAAATTGGTTTATAAGCTATGATATTGAATCTTACTTGGGTTGCTTTTGCAACATCAGTGGATGTGCAATGACAGTCCATACAATGAACAACAAGACCAATCAGGAGAGCAGCCTGTATGAAAATGTATTTTAAGTGAATTTGTACTTTGTGTAACAAAATTTGGCAGGCTGAGACCAAGTCCTTCAGTGCATTGCTTCTGCTTGGTGATTCAAGGCTGAATTTTTAAACTGGAGATGAATATTATGCCTTAAAAATGTATCTGTATTTTCAGAGAGAAGAATGCCTGTGCTCAAGGAGATGAGGTCATTTTGAAAATGTGAACATTTCTGCAGATAGCAATAGCTGTTCAGATAATCCTTACTCCCCTAGTTATTGAGACCAGTGACCTGAAAAACCGAAATCCAGTGATTTTGAAAATATTTCATGAGATAAAGTCTCTGTGTTTCAGAGGTGCAGAGAGGCTGGAATGGGTGTGGTGGACGAATGTGAGCTGAGAGCACCAGCCGCAGGAACCAGTAGAACCAGTTCTTCTCTGTGAAGCCTGGAAAATCCTGCCTTCAAAGCCATGAGTTGACTGCTTTTACTAAAATATCCAGCTCACATTCAGGTAAAATTCAGACTATAAATCACTGTCTACTGGGGCTACCTGGATGTAGGCCATTTTCATAAAAGCACACATATTCCTAACATATGACAACAGAATTTGACTGGCATGTTTCGGATGTTTCGCCAAGTATGAAGCCAAAGAGAGCCATGGTAAACCTTTTTTTTCTTTCTTCTTATAACTGTACTGTTGTTTTTTCTTCCTGGGAATCAGCTCCTGCCAACATGTGTCTCATCCCAATCATAATTCCATTTTAAATGCACTGCTTATAATGCACTGTCCAGGTCGTCCACTAACTGCAGATGTTGGAACCTCTGGCATTTATCCCACTATTTAGGTTCTCTCCATCTGTCCTTCAGAGGGAGAGTGATTTCACAATGTGTATGCTTTTTATAGACAACCAAAGAAATGCTCTTTGTAAAAAATTAAATCTATTTAAATGAGGCCAAAAAACAATAGTGAGGAGCACCTCATTTTAAAGCTGTAGCATTTAAACATGTAGAATGCTAAATAAATCCAAATATGTGTTCTTCTCATTTGACTGGACCACACAAGCTGCAGTTAGGTTCCTGTATTCATTGCTGATGAAGGAAGTATGAAAAGAAATTGTGTCCAGATTGGCAATTTGAATTTTAGTGACATGCCTTTTCTTTGTGTAAATCTAAGTGTGTGGATCAGTTTGATACTGATAACATAGTGAACACATGGTTTATTTCATGTTTCATTGGGATTACCATCTCTTCTCTGTGTAACGCATAATAATTGCTGTGTTTAAAGAAGGTGCTTTAAAAAGGTTTAAAGAAATGGATCATTGCGATTAGAAGCAGTGATGATGTATAAAAGGAAAAATCCGTAAAGCAATATACATGATTCACAGGTCAGGATAGACTGACCTGAACAGCTAATCACTTATTAATAATGTATTCATTTCCAGCAATCGTTGGATTGTTCATGGGTTCTCTCTTCACACTTAAGTTTTGGTGTGTACATATTGTATTCACCCACAGACATTCATCTGAGAATCACTTCAGCTTGAGAGTATGGGTTTTCAGATAAGTGACTCTATCCTACACAAATGTCCTCCATGGGGCTTCTCTAGATTGCTATGATATTTAAAAAGGGACATTTTGTTTTAAATGATGGAGACAGTTTGTGACGGAAATCCTTAAATACTGAGTGTTAAGATGATTCACAAAGCAACCAAATTAATCAATCTCATTCTGCAGGGGAAAAAGGTACTATAAGGTTAAGGCTCAGATGTAGGAAAACTTGGCAGTATTATTTAGGACCTAAAAAAAAATTTTTTCTGAAAGAAAATATTCTCCACCTGAGATTGAAAAAGGAGAAATAGGTCAGCTATAGACTGTAGGCATGAAGAAGATGAGCTACAAAAGAAATTTAGGACAAGAGGCTATTACATCAGACAATTAGAGGAAGGAAAGGGCAGTTGATAAGCAGAGACATCAACAGTAGAGCAGAAGTATTAACGACCACGAAAACCACCTTGCCCTTTTTTCATCAATTTACTTCACACTTAAGTCAACTTCTACTGAATGAGAATGCAGAGTTGTGAGTTTACTTTGCTCTAAATTGGCTACAGGCAAGAAATTTAAAGGGTGAATCTGAGACACATGAAAAACAGACCCATTATAGCTTGATTCATATGGAACAACTCACTAGGCTGACACCCACTCACTTCCTTTCAATCACAATGCAGGGGAGTTTCCTGCTTAATTGCTTTTCAGATGGTCATAATTTTGGTAGGGTCATCCTTTCATCTTCATGATTGCCATGCAATCAACATTAGAAAATGCATACTAATTAGGAGATGCTGTATGGTGTGCACAGAAAATGATGTAGCTGGATCAACAAGAAGTTGGAAATTATAAACACATACTGAGAGAATGTGGTGAAACTGCTCAGGTTAAAACAAGCAAACAAAAAAATCCCACCTTTACTGAATTACTGGAGACAGAGGTGGCATATACACTGTATGATATTCACCCAGGAAATATAAAGGCAGAAGATTTAGGGCAAAGAAACCCAATACAATCAACATCTGCTCTTGCTGACGCAATGAAGATATATAGCCAACTGGGAATACTAAAAAAAAAAAGAAAGAAAAAAAAAAAAGATGTTAAAATAACCAAAATTAGGCAAAAGAGTAACACTTTGTCCTAACAGGCTCTGTAATTCAGTAACAGTTCTGGTTCCATGTAAGGATATAGCCATTTATTTACAAACAAAAGAGATAGAAAACCAGTGTAAATTAACAAGCTTGTTTAAAATGATTGATGTCAATTATCACTAAATCACGGATGTGTCTAACACAGGTGGCAGCATGTAGGATGACAGTTTTATCCATAATAAAACACATCCTGTGCAAGGCTCCTCACAGTACAATATCGTTTTTCCAGACAGCTTTCTATTCCACATAGAAAATAGTTTCCATGAGTCATTTTGTTTAAATGTAAAAGAGAATTAACTTTGATTGTTCTTGTGTCCTTTTATGTTTGCTGTCGAAGAACATTTAGGTGATATAATGTCTGCAGAAAGTGAATTTTAAAGGCACTCTCCTCATGCTCTGTTCTATGTTGTGCATTAAACTCTCCAGTATCCTCCACGCTCACCTAGTTATTGTGTCAAAGATTAACATGATGCTCAGGAATCACAGAGTGATTTGATAGAAAGCAGACAGTAACTGCAGAGCTCAAGAGTTCCCTTCTCTGTGCCCTAAAATCCATACAAATCCATATAGTTGAATTGTGTATTCTGTATCTTTCACCAATCAAACACTTCTCTGCACCCTTCCTGTTTCTGTTAAGAGTATTAAGGGTGTTCCTTATTTGCCAGATTCAGCACAAAAGAGAGAGGCTGTTATTCAGTCCCTTATAATCAAGATAGCTGAACAAGGAGCATCTGACCCTCTTGTATTACTTCATAAAAAAATGACTTTGAGAAAATATCTGAAGATGTCACTAAGGTAAAAAAAGTGTTAAATAAAATGAGCATGCATGGTTGGTCATTGAGAACAAGGGAAGCTGAAAATAGAGCTTCGTTGTGAAAAGAAGCATCACAGACCTCAGAAACAGCACCAGAAAGAGTACTATTGAGACAAAATGAAACTGGGGGAAGATCAGAAAGAAACAGCTTGAGAACTGTGATCTTTCAGAGGGGATGCATAATAAGGAGCACTGTCATCTTAGTTGGTGATTACAGAGAGCACAGTAACAACAATAGTGAACCTTTAACATAACATACAGCCTGACAAACTCTAGTAGAAGGAGCTGGTGAGGGAGGGCAAGAGATCTTTTTGCCTTTTTAGTCAGGTTTCTCATCAGCTAATGCTACTGGCAACTAGCTTCAATCAAAATGTTCCAAGAGCCTTACATTTCATCCCAAGCCTGTTAAAGGACCAGTTGCTCACATGGAGAGAATCTTGAATGAGTTTTATCCACCAGCAATGTTTGCTGTCTCTTTCCACCAGAATTTGGTGTGAATGTTGCACCATATTGCTTGAGCAGATCTCACAGCATGACACTGCCTCACCTCTGGAGCTGTCTCTGGCTGTCTTCTGACCTTCAGCTCAGCTCATTCACCTCATTAAAAGGGGATAAAATGAAGCTAGCAAAACCCAAAACAATTTTTTTGCTTGTTTAGGAAGATGAATTGGCTCGGTCTGAAGCTGGAGGAATGCCAGAGCCAGCACAAAGGAGGGAATGAGACATGCAACAGAGAGCGTGTTGAAGAGAAAGGGGCAAGTGGGACTGATACATTATGAGACAGCTGTACTGTGAAAATTCACCTTTAGAAAAGAGGACAGACACTGTTCCTTTGCACCAAATACCTTAGCTTGATTTTAAGATTTTAAACAGTAATAAGAGAATTTCATACTTAAAAAAACCTGGGAGATTCAATTATGGTATATGAAAACACACGGTGGTGATTTTCTATGATATACTTAAAGAACATGACAGAAAAGAGAACAAAATTCAACACATGAAAACCATCACTGAAGTCAGAAATTGGTTTACACTATTTTATTTCCCTAAACTTTTAAACTTTAAAAGGAGAACAGGATGCTTATTCTTATGAAAAGTTTGAAAGAAATCCAGTATTACCACAATAGACAACCCCTCCCCGCAAAGATAATGAAGACAAGATGCAATGAAGTATTTGAAAAGATGGGTTGCTTTTGCACTAAATTTCAATTTTCAGTTCACCGTCAAACTGCAAAGGGTAAGCCCACCATTTTGTCTCCCTTTTAAACTCTCATTTTCCTTTCTTTAGGTCTCCTTGACTTTACCAGCAGAGGGAGCAGGTGGAAGAGCAAATGGGTAGGGAAAAGGAGCTGACTTCGATTAAACTTTGATCTTTGCTCTTTGTTCCAGACAGAGAAAACAAGGACCAGCTTCAGCAGCTGCTGCTAGTGGGTCAGAGTATCCACAGCATGAATACACTTGCTTTGCCTGAGTTCACCCTTCTTCTTATTACAGTTCCTGACAGTAAAGTGGTATTAGAAAGCCTCACTGTTCCACCAGTACTGCCTTATTTTCATCCCTGTGCACTGGCAATATTTAGCAGAAAATAAAGGCAGAATTCTATAGTTGCTGACTTTTAAATTCAGCTGCACACTACTTTCAGCCCATCCTGTAGCCTTCCTCATGCAATTTCACTGTGTCGCAACAATTTTTCTAGTGCTGGGCTTTACTGTAAATCTGGAAACATGCAGCCTATTTGTGTAAAACGAAAACTCATAAGGAAATTCATGTCTGAATAATGCAGTGCTAGTATCAGTCTATTGGAGAAGCTTTTCAGTTCACCCACCTCTCACAAGAGGATTTGACAAGCTAATGTCTTGTTCGAAACAATATTTATAAGCCATTAAATGTTTTATCTGAGAATGTTAGTGTTCTCCTAAAAACACCTGGTTTTCTTCCTGCCTCTCATTTCTACCTATTCAGAGATAGCTTCCTCTGTACCATTCCTGAATACAAAATGGACTTTATACCTAACCATGAGGTTAAGCCAAGTGCAATCTTTCATTGTGCATCAAAGATACCGCATTTTTTTGTTTTGTTTTTCAGAAAAACTCAGCCTGTAGGAAAATGGAGACTAACAATCTTTCTTTTTGAATAATAAATCTTTTGGCAATGTGGGCTTTTTAAAAAAAAACAATAAAAGTAAATGTATAGGACATGCAAAAGATGGTTTAGAAGAACCAGGCACTGTTCTGCCCTCAATAAGAAGCAGGAGAACTAGTGGGATCATGTCAGAGATTAAGAGAAATGCTTGATACCAGACTTCTGAGAGAGACATTCCCAATAAAATCTTACACAAGCAGTTTAGCACTATCATGAAGTAAACAGGCTTCTTTCAGTCCAACCTGAGGTTGCTCCTATTTTTAATTTTTTTTTCAAACTCAGTCCTGTGGGACTTCGAGAAAGGAAGCCTTGTTCCATACAGAGTTAAGGTGAGAACACAGTAGGTCTGAAAACAGTGTTGTTTGCATTAGATAAAGGGTGAGTTATTAGTAACCAAAAAGAAATCACTGATCAGTTTCTGAAATTCTGACCAGCACTTCACAAAAAAGATTCACCACACAGCACAGAGGAACTGGGTGGCCTGGTAACAACTGCAGACTCCCACAGCAGAGCTGTAGGTGTGGCTTATCTATCCTTCTCAACAAGAGGAGATAAACAAGACTTTGAAGACAAAGCACGGGGCCAAAGCCCTTAGGCCTGTAGCTGTACCTTAAGAAGTCTGCCAAATCTTCAAGAAAACTCTCAGTTTTCAGCTGGTAAGCAGGTATTTTGAGAAGGTACAGAATGATTACAACCAAGTGGAAGAAAAGCCTGTCAAAGTGGAAAAAGCTGTGCAGAGCCACAGCAGATATTTACCTGTCTTGCTCATATAACACTATTTCATGCTATATTTGATAAGAGGTTTGATGAGGTCATGAGTGATAAGGCTTAGGCTGATCAGGTTATATTTATTTTCTGAAAAGTTCAGACAACCACCAGTGATTAATATTAGCATCCCCTCTACATTATAGAGGCCCTACACAACCATTTTTCTCTAAACAGAAAGTTTTGATTGACTGACCTAGTTGCACACTGAGAATGTTACCTAGAGCAGTAGTTGGCAAGTTTCATCCAGTTTTTGTCTCATCAATATTTCCTCATGGAAGTGCAGATCCCCAAAGAGTGAATTCAAATTGACTGACAACAGCCTTGTGATTCTTAGTTGCCTTTGTTGGACTACTCAGAAGTACCTGACCATGGGCTGAAAATCCCTGAGATGTATATGGTCATATACATCCATGTGTGAAATAGTTACAATACCTTGAGAAACATATCTTTTCCCTCCTACCTTTTTTTAGCCTCTTTCAAGGAACTATCCATGAGTGTCTCTTTTCACCTCAGTCTGACAGGACTATATCCTCAAGGAATAAGTGGAGTCAAGACAAGAGTTCAGAAGACAGAAATCCTTTTGCATGCAAATTATATCCTCTTACTTGGTATAATATCAGATCAGTCTAGTCTGCACTGTATTCTCTGTTTATAAAATAAATTAGAATAAATTGAAAGGACTGATCATCTCATTAAATAGGCTGGAAGCACTCCCTCTACAGGGCCATTCAGATGGGAACAAAGGAACTTCAAACACATCCAGTTTCCAAAGGAAGTTCACAGTCAAGGTTAACCTAGCCCTGTTAATCATACAGTTAGTAAGTGACTTAAATAGATGGTGAGTGCTACCTCTTTCATATGGGGAGAAGTAAATATAATTAAAATGAATGCTGGCCCTGGTATTTCATTTACTTTCAACTCTCTCCCTGTCCATATTCCTGATATTTACTTTCATAAAACTAATATGTTGCAATTCTCTTTGTGGGACACTGGTAACCAGACCAGAAATGCTCTACAAATGCCCTACAGACCTATAGAAGGCATAAATCTCCGAGTGGGTGGTCACCAAGAGGCCACAGATAAAGCTGGGATTACTTGTGTATCCTCTGTCACAGTTCAAAATCCATCTAATTAGTCCATATGTTAATGTTGCATATATTAATACTCAAGAATGCGTCTTGATGAGTAGATTAGAGAAAGCATGCAAGAACTCAAAAACTGCTACCTCTGCAGGGCAATTCCTCAAGTATCTTGGCCCTTGCACTCAGACCCAGATTGCTGAATACAGAATGACCAGCTCATAAAAACCTGGTACCATCTATGCCAGAGAGGTAATTACCATGCTGCAATATTACTTGTTGTCTGTAACAAAGCATGGGGGTATCTCATCCTTCAGTGGATCTTGTCAACTATCTTCATTTTTCTCATTGCAGAGATAGATGGTTTTCACTATGATTGCAGTATGTACGATCTTCCACTGACAGCCCACAGTGAAAACTAATGAAAAAGGGAAAATGAGATAGTGTTCTGCCTCTGACGTCTACCTACAAACATGGCACAACTCACTGGTTTTCTAGTGAAAGGGTCTAAAATATCCCACTTAAATCTAGCACTTATTTTTTCAACCACTGCTCAGAAGTCTTCATGAATGGTATTCAGCAAACCTTAAACTCAAAGGACTACCTCTAGGCTCTGAAACAGTGCCAGCTCTTTTAACATGTATGCCAATAATATCCCTGAAACTTGAGCTTGTAAATAGTCTGACTTGATGACATCTGTTCAGGCATTAATTCTTAGGACTTTTCTGACCTTGAATAGAACTTGAAACCTAATTCAGCAGTAATACTGTCATAACAGGCATTTGCAGTTGAATGTTTCACTGTTGTAATTTTTCCTGTCATTCAAGTTTAGTTTCACAATGGAATACAGTCCATATCTGGTCTGTCTCTTGGTTTCTCTTGATAGATCTCTGAGTTACCCTGTCCATCTGATAATACTGGCTGTCAACATCAAGAACCTGCAACAAGCAGCTATTGCCAAAGTGTTGGACCTACTGTGAACAATCTTCAAACATTTGCTGTCACTTTGCTACTCAGGAAGGAGTGTAGTCTTCCAATTTTGACCTCCTCACCTCAAGCAACATCAGCCAATCACATCCAATATTTTGCTTTACTCACACTGACTAATAACATCCTATGACATTTCTATCCTGAAGACAGTGGAGACAAAAGGGTCATGGATATCAAAGCTTTGCCTGACCTTCTGTTATATTTGAAACTCTCTCTTTAGCCCTCTGTTTAGTTCAACTCACCTAATATTCTGACATCTCATATGGCCAACTCTGTTAATCTGTGACATTTTGACACAGACCCTGTTGGCAGCAAACTGCTGAAAATCTTACCATTTGACAGCCATGTTTTATGCTGTGATCTTCCTAAAATACTTCCAGATTGCCTGAAACTAGAATACTGCAACTAGATTATGTTACAGCATAAGGAGAATCTGAACTGCAGGTGCAGGCTAAGGTTCATAACATAAAACATAAATTTCCTAAGTAGATGAGGTCTAAGTGGACCAGATTCTGCCTCTGAAAATGCTGATGTTTCATATGACCAGATTTGCATATACTAATATCTCTAGAATATTATTTGCATGGCCACTCTATCACTGAGCATGTTAAACAACTAAAAGAAGTCAGGGTAACAGATACTTTTTAGCATATGTATTAGTATTAAGAAATTACTATGGTTCAAAGATTAAAATTACTGTCCAGTTGGTCAACATCTCAGTCTCAATGGGCAATAGCATTCAGATCATGCACCCTGATCTCTGTCCAACAGGCAGGGTATTCTGTTGGGTGGGCATATTGTCTCACTGCATTTTCAGTAGATTTTCAAATACACAGGTATTGAGCATATCTACCTCTTCAGAGAGCCACAGGAGTCCTGTCTATACAAGGATGTTGCTGTAAAATAAAGCTGGCACTTCAATTTACAGTGTACTAACTACTTCATACTGTGTCTCCTGTCAATGCTCATTCAAAATCACACAGGCATCAATTGCAGAGGTGGAAAGTGGAAGAAAGAGGCCTCTGTTGATATTTAATAGTATGGTAAATTAAAACAAGAAACACACAAAGCTTTTGTATGATTTGCTTTCACATTACTATAGCACTATTTACAGTGCATGTGGAAAAATAACTCCATGTTGTAATTTACCCTCAAAGGGCTACAATGGAGCTACAGATGTGCTGAAAATTACACACACCTTTTTAACCTCAGCTGGACTGAGGCCAGCAGTGCCATGAGGAAATAAGATAGTGAATAAAGGCTTATATTTACATTGCTAGACTTGTCTGATCACATCAGGTATTTCTATTGATGCACATGTGCATTTGCAATATTCTAGAAAAAAAAAACTAAATGTCTTCATATTTTTGCTGTTCATTACCTTCAATTATGTCACTTATATCTAGAAAGAATTTCTCTGGAGTCAGTGCTCAGCTGATAACTTCTTCCACATGAATCATTGTAATGTCTGTTGCTATTTGCATAGCACTGGAAATTATCAAGATGAATAGAGAGTAGGAATGACCCTTTTACTCAGCAGGATGTAGTTTGTTCTGTTTATATTATGGTTTTTTTCTGCTGGTAATTGGTACTCATTGGTAGTTGTCAAAGCAGATAACTATTCCAAAGGAAGCTGAAGTCTGAGGAATAGAGGTATTTCTTGAACTAGGAGTATTTGTTTAGTTCTTTACATTATTAAAAAAGACACTATCAACAATAAAGTGCAAACAAATCCCAGCACCACTTGTCAAAGCAACATTCAGTAAGTGCTGATCAACTTTATTAACTAGTTTCTTTCAGAGGGGGATTCAAGTGTTGTTTTAATGTAATGTGTAATTTGGCTTGGAAAAAAACCCAAATGCTTTTCATAGAGGAACTTTTTTCTCTTCATATCTGCCAGAACACTGTTTATGTATAAACTTGGTTTTTGCTATGTAAGTCTTTTATACCTGAGATTTTTTAGGGACTGGCAACTATAAATATAAATATTAAATATTTCAGGCGAGATGTTTAAACTCTGACTATGTTTAAATAGCACCTTGTTCCTTAAGTGACTCCACTGGAGTGAGATACAGTATAGTTTATCAGGATTTGGCAGTGAGTGGTTTGCTTCATTATTAACATCAATATATTTCAGTTCTGCCACCAGATGCTAAGCAGTTACAGATTTGTTTAAAACCAATTACAACAAAATCAAAGCAGAATCCACTGATATGGTTTTGTTTACAAGGGCTGAAGTCTGATATCATTATTCATGTGTCAACTGGCTCATATTCAAGCCTTTCTATATGCAATCTATCTCACAAGCCCTGAAACAGACCTGAAGACATACTAACAGGGCTCACTTTTTCTCTGTTATCTGAATATTCATTTAGGAAAAGGCTATGGATGGCTTATTATGTGACATTAATTGCTAAGCTGGGAGTCATGTATGCAATTTCTTTAAGCTCACAGTGAATGATTTGTGACACAGCAAATCTTTATGCGAGGATATGAAAAGGGGGAAACCCAAATATTCTTGACTGTAATTGACTATTAAAATGATTGAAAGTCAGTGGGCTCTAGCCTGTAGGCAAGGATAGTTTTATTTCATTCTATCCCTTTCCTAAAGACAGCAAGAATCAGAAAATGTGATAATGGTGAAGAGACTACAGCTCTTTGGAAAGCTTAGGAATGCATTATGTGTGGAATGATTCCAGTGAGTTCAGGCTGTCAGCTCACATGCAATAGCAGATTAAATGAGAGTGGCTGAAGTACTTACAGCTCCCGGCTGCCTGCTTGCTCTAGGCTGGAGGCTGTTCCTTCACATGCAAGGAGAGCTGCAAAAGGCCGTGTAACATCTCCCACACCCTCATATTTATAATGGTTTATAGGTGAAGGTTAGGGTAAATTGAAATCAGAACTGCTTTGCTGCAAGATTGTCAGCCTCAAATGTTCTTTTGCTGTTTCTTCTCTTCACCTATTTCTGCTTTATCTTCCTCAACAGGACTTGCTCAAGAAGGGCTGGTACATAGTAATGTGACTTAATTGCAGCCTTCTGTTACCTGAAGGGAGCCTACAAGAAAGATGGGGAGAGATTTTTTGCAAGGGCATGTGGTGATAGGACAATGAGGAATAGCTTTCAAATTGAAATAAAGTACGCTTAGATTAGATATCAGGAAGAAATTCTGTACTGTGAGGGTGGTGAGGCACAGGAACAGGTTCTCCAGAGAAGCTGTGGATGCTCCATCCCCAGAGGTGTTCAAGTCTAGGGGCTCTGAGCAACCTGGCCTAGTGGAACCCTAGCAGGAGGGTTAGAACTAGATGATATTTAAGGTGCCTTACAGCCCAGGTCATTCTATGATTCAGACAAAGAGAGGTGGGAGCAGCTTCTGATCTTTCAACTTAGTCTGACACCATTGGTGAATCAACATGAGTAGTGGACAAGTATCCGTTTTAACAATTCACTACTGCTGGCATTAGTGAACAGCCTGGATCAGTCTAGATTTGGCTAATGCCTGAGGGATGAAAGAGCTTTGTGAAAAGGCCCAAAGAAGCAGAAGAAAACAAGAAACTTGGGACAGTGAAGGAGCTCCCATCTAATGTTCGTTGTTTAATATCCTGAAGCAAATGTGGCTTACATGCAACCAGTATAGCAGATATGAACCGTGAACCATGATACTGTTTTACATGGCTCACCACCATTTTATACATCTGTGTTTACACACACACACATGCACACACACATTTGCATCATTCCTGTGTAATACTAAAGTCTGTGTTAGTGGAAGGCTTGGTAAACGTGTTTGAAAGGATCTATTAAACTCTCAGCAAGCAAAAAATTCCCTTCCCCTGTCATAGAAGATTGCTTTTTTTCCCCCTCCCTTTCCAATCAGAGTATTTATTCTGCATTTTGGAATGGATAAAATCCGCTGGAAGAAGGAAAATACTGCCCCAGAAATGAAGAGTATAAGAAACTGGTAATGAGAAGAAGGTTAAGGACAGTAAAGCAGCAGAGCAAAATCTTTATGAAGAACTTTTAAATGAAAGGGTTTGTACCTCAGGTTCACAAAAGCACTGACCACACACTACAAAGAAGAAAGGCCACATGTTTCCCAATTGTCTGACTCAGATGAACATGTCTGTTGAGTCAAAAGGCTACTTAGGTCAATAGCTCTAACAGTAGACAGCAGCAGATATTTCAGAAAGAATAAAAGAAACTGAGCAAACAAAGAATGATATTTTTGCTGATATTTCTCCCCAGCTGCTATAAACTGGAAATGTGACATTGCAAGATTCTTCCACAAGTGTCTTTTCTCACTATTTGCCTCCTTTCCCAGATCATTCCAAGTCTGAGTGGTCCCAACACAGATGCCCAGGAAACTCCATTGGAAATGCCAGCCCATTCCAAACATCTGCTTTGACATCCTAGTAGTGAACTCCTAAAACACAAAAAGTCTCCCTTTCTATTCAGTGGAAGCTTGATTTTCATAGGAATCTTTAGTGAGTCTCCACTGAATGACTTGAAAATACACTCTACTTTGCTGGTAATCAGAGAATCTTAAGACATAACCTCCTTCAGTGTTTTTTAACAGATTTACGAGATGTGACATCCCTCTATAAAAGCCCTAGTATATATCTATATATCCTATAGCATAAATTCCATGCATTTGCATGGCATGGAGGGCAGAAGTACAGGTCTTTGAATCGCCATGGGAGACTCCATCTCAGTGAAGGTAGGTTTAAGTAAAAGAAATATAGAGAAGCTAGCATCTATAATGTGTAAATAGCTTTAAATCATGTTAAGTACTTTGGGACGTGTCAGGCAAAAAGTATTAACCATGAGAAAACTTTGGCACTGACAGGCAGATTGAGAATGTGTCACATCAGAAATTACTGTGAGTTTGATGAAGACACATTTTTTCAGAGGAAAGCTCTTTTGTAGAGAAAATTTTTTCAGTAACACAAACTACAACCCTACCAGGAATCCTGCAGTACTGTGGCTCAGGGATGGTATCTGTTTCCCCCCCCCCATGCCTACCTGGCCATTGCCCTGCTTTGGCCTCAGAAGGAAGGGCCTTTTCAAAGAGCAAAGAGCACAGAGGCCAAATGAAGAGCTCACCCTTTCCTCCTTTCAGGAAATTGGACATCTAAGGCCAGCATTTGTACTCAACAGGGACTATTTTAAAGTTCCAAAAACATCACTGACAGAAAGCTTTCCTAACATGCAGCCTAAACGTTCCTTTTTTTAGCATGAGTCAGTTGCTCCTGGTTATACAATCATCTGCTCTGCAGTCCTCTGGAATTTCTTTCTTTCGTATCTCCAAAATACATTGATGCTCTCCCTTTCATTCCCTTTTATGATGTATTTGAAAAAAAAATCTACATAGAGATGACATTTCAAGTCATGCTACAGTTTCATTTTGCTCTGTAAGCAGTTTAAGAGTGCAAGAAGTCAGAGATAAAGGCAGATGACAGGTCTTCATGTTGGTAAGACTCAGGGGACTCTGAGGGACGTGTTAGATGTTAGTGTAGATGTCCTTTCGTATTTTTATTTTTGTCTCTCCAGTAGCCCACAAATGCCTAAGGACTTGGAAAACCACTGTATGAGGTTCAGCCCAAGCCTTACAGAGGCAGTCTTTCTCTAAGGATCTTGGTCAATAATTTAGACAATATTAATTACAAGACTCCATAGGTAAACAGTGCCATGAGAGGGCAAAGTCTGGGAAAAAGTGATTGCTTAATTTAATAGTCACTATGACAGCAGTGACACACATTCTAATCCTCAGTTCAGAAGCCTGGCTGGATGCTTTGGAACAGCCCTGCAGGTGCATACGCATGCACACATACGTGTGCATGAACATGTTTCCAGCTTTCCTCAACATGTTTCCAACTTTCCTCATAACACAATCTTTCTAACTCCCCCATACTAATAGCTGCCTTTTAACCTTTCCTCCTGCTTTTCAATCATGTGTTATGATGTTTCTCATAGTATAAAGTTTGCTAGCTTGAGCCAGTGAGGTGTGAAAATGTAGATCCAAAAACTCCAGCATTTTCCCTATCACCATGAAAAGCAAGCCTAATATTTCCTTTCCATGGCTTTGAGAAGTTTATATATAGACCCTGTATAGCTTTGACTTTCACTCTTAGTGTACTTTGCTGAAAAACAGTACATAGAGGTTTTGCTCATTATCACTGTCTTTTCTTTTGGTGCTAGTGCTTCTCCCCTCCCCTTTTCTTTCTCACATACACTGAAGTCTCTTTCATCCACATTTGGTGGCTTATTTGTCTCTGTATCTATTCAGCTCTGCTAGCAATTTCTTTCTTTTGCTAGCTCTGTGCTAATATTCTCTCCTTTCTTCAGTCTTTTTACCCTCAAGGCTGGTTAAAGGCTTTTCCTTTTTCTTTTTAAGGACAAGTGTTGTGGAGAGCAGAGAGCCATTCTTAGATTGGCTGTACACATTCAATCCAACAGCATGTTATTTCATTAAAATGACTGGTATTGATGATGGGACATTTGGATGCTACTCCCTCCTCGTCCTTGCTTCCTGGAGTTCACAGCCTAATTATGTGATTTGGGGGAGAAGTAATGGGGGCTAGGAAGAGGAAATAAGTGTCCCCTGCAATTATTAAGGACATTGACAAAGGTAAAGAGACCTAAAAACAACCCACCCTGAGACAGAAGCATTTTGATTTACAGATTAATGCAATTTGACTATTTTTTGTGGCTGCCAGAGTGTGTGACCATAACCATAAACAAAGAAAATGGAAATTAGGCTTAAAATGGAAAGCTATGTAGAAGGTTCTTGTTATGTCACTCCCTCTGGCAGAAAAAGCAGGAAGGCTGTGCTCAGATTTCTCAAGATATTAAACATGTGGTCATTGTCTCAAATGTTGTTAATACAGCTATGAAAATGCTTTCTAAAAAGCAACTATGCTGCCTTTGCTTTTTTTTCCCGTGAACTGAACTCCAATTTCTTTCTTTTGCATTTTTCCATCTGAAATATATTTACTTTGAAGATATTTTTCAGACTCTCCTTTTAAAATTATTTGTTCAGACAAGTCTTAGTATCAGTAATGCTAAATACACAGGAGAACTGGACACAGTTACTTTTGTCAACCTGCTTGTAAGATTTGCTGGATCAGGTCCTTTATTTGCAAAGTTTCATTCAATTAAATAAATAAAAACCACTAGATGTTGTCATAAAAACTGCAAAACCTTTCCCTTTACAATAAAAACCATTTTAACCTGCAACCATACTGTGGAAAGCAAGTGCCATCTAAAACCCAGAACATTGTCTATGGTTTAAAAGAAGATTGTTAAAAGGTCTCACTGATCTCAGTGATAAAACATGGTACTGCAACCACTACTCTTAATTTCCTTTCAAGAACTATTCTTTTCCTGTTTGCTTTCCAAGTTTGCATCTTCCAAACTAAAATTTCTTAAACCAATCTCCCACATCTGTTCACTGTGGCTACAACTCTGTCTTTGAAAAACTGATACCAGACCCTCCAGCTCTGCTTAATCAAGCAGGATGTAAGGGCTGTTTCAAAGTTGAGTTGATTTTGCAGAAGTAGCAAAGAAAATGCAGGGGAAAAAAGCAAGAAAGTGTTTAAATACATGTACTGCTTTGGCTCACAAATAGCTGTGAGCACTCCCGTAGGGTGCCATACATCTGTTCCAGCTCTATTTTCTCATATCACAGGATTATCTGTTCTGTCTCAGAGTTGTGACTCTTGGATCTATAATGCAACACTTGACATCAGTTTGGCTCATGGGATATTATCTTTCCCATTATAAACCACTTCATCTTTTGAAAAAGTACTGTCCTAATTTTAAATGAAATTGTTCTAGGAAAAAAAAAATCACATTTCCAAACATGAAACACATATCCCTTTGTCTGCTTTTGCAAAGAATTGAATCTCTCTTATCCTGAAATAATTTTAGGCAGTCGTCATATCACACTGAATTGTCTGCTTCAAGAGCTCTATTAAGGACAGGCAAACTTATTTGAATAATGCAAGAACTGGTCTAACCCTTAACATTAACCTCAAAACACCACCAGACTGAAGTTCAAAGCAATTTAGCCAGCCCTTGCATGTTTCCCTCACCCACAAGTATTTTCACCTACCTCAATACATCTTCATCTTAGAGAGAACTGGGAAGCAATGTAAGCAATCACTCCTTTCTATCAACTGAACTCAACAGCACAATAATTCCTGTATATTTCAGCCCAGTCACTGGAAGAGGTGAAGATACAATGCCTATGAAATGTCAAAAACTACAGATAAATCTCAAACAAACAAACAGCAAAATTCAAACTTCACTAGGTTCACCATCAATGTGTGATAGATGAGAAGACATTACCTTCTGAAACATTTCAGAGCAACAAGAACAAAAGAGAAAAAATGCAGCCAGCAGACTGAAAATGAAAGATTTATGACTTTTGCTAGCCATATTAGAAACTATTATGTGAAAGACCTTATGTAAATACTTAGTGAAAATTTATGTATAATATTATCCTCTGGCAGAATTTTTTTTGCCTTTCTATGTGTAGCAGTCAAACAGAGATTATTTTACATGCCCATCTATGAGCAGAAATGGAAAATAAAAGGAGTTTCCCCATATGATTCTTTTTGAAGCTGGAAATATATTTGTTTTTCTCCAGGTTTTATAAGTACTAAATCATATTTCAGCATTGAAGATGGTGGGAGTCTTGCTTGCATTCTCTGTCAGGGCTGGGCCTATTGAAATTTCTGAGTGGAAAAGAAAGAGTCCTACACAAAAGGCTGCAAATCAGAGAACTTATATTCAACCATAAAACCACAAGACTGACTTTTCATTTTGTCTATGAATATGACAAAAGTATCAGATGAAAGCTTAGCAGATTGCTCAATGGGAGAGTTCCTGATAGCTGCAAACATCTGCCATTAAACTAGGGGTCCAAATCCCATTTGATGACCCCAGGCATGATGGCTACTTGTACTTATAGGGCATTTGTTATAAGAAAAGACAGTGTTATGCTTATTATCCCTAATTTGACTGTGTAAATCTGTTTTTAACCCAGCATTCAAGTCTCAGTCCAATGGAGTTAGCAGGAGTTCTTCTGTACACTTTCAGCATGCTGCATATGTTTCATACCTGTTGGATAAGCAGTAAAGAAAGTGTATATGGAGATTCACACAGAGTGTGGTTAAGCTGCATACCAGAGAATAAGCTTTTAATTTAATTTAGTTGCACTAGTTGTTCTATTTGCTTTGGTTTTTTCTCTTCCAGATGACCATTCCTAGTGAGCAAGACATACACAAGTGTTGGCAAGTCTCCTGCTCTTAACTGCTGGGATTGGCTTTTCCTGAATCCTTCTCATTCTTCATAACTTTTGATGTTCGAGGGGAGTCAGTGCTGCTCAACCACATGGGGGTCTCCCAGAGCTCACATTTCATGATCCAAGTCCAAGATTTAAACAAAAAAAAAATTACTATCCAAAAGGGACCAATGTGGGACCAATGTTGTTTACACAGAAGACTGTTTTTGATGCTTGTGTTCTGAGGCTGCTTCTTTGCAAGGTGAATGAATCTTTTGCAAAGCTCCTGTATCTAAGGCAACAACCTTGAAGAAAGGTCTTAACCCTTGGCAGTGTGGCTAGATCTCTGAACTCAGGCACTTTGTTGCATTTCATATGCACTCATACATGCAAAAGTGTTAGTGCTATCTTCAGTCCTCCAGAGGCGCATACCTGACTGTGGTGAAATGCAGCTCTGGGGGGTGGACACAGCAAATGAATGCATCTGGAGATGTGGACAACTGGGACGTGGCAGATTCCAGTGTGATGGTTGAGAACATAAGAATCTTATTTGCTCAGATTCTGCCTTTGCTACTACAGCTCACCTGCCAGTGCAACTGTTTTGGAGACTCTGGTTTTGATTTTCCTCTGTACCTCAGTTTAGTACTGAAGCCAGAACACTGCAGCTCTTAAGAGTGCTTTACAGCACAATGGCATATTTTAAAGATGACAGCATTGTGAACTGTTCCAGAGGAGCTATTTGGCTTTTAGGATGACTGCTCTAGAAAGAATTCTCTGGCTTAACAGCGCCAGGAAAAGAGCAAGCGAAATACAGATGCTGCAATCTGGTTAAGGAAATGACAAGCTCCTGCGCTGTAGTACTTAAGCACAGTCTCTAGCCGACACCATTTATGAGCTGTTACATACGGCTGCAATCACACACGGGCTCAGCAAGGCTTTCCATAGGGCTCACATTTGTTTTCACATTCACTTTGTAAATGAGTTTGTAATGTGGTGCAAATGGTAGCAAATGGACATTAAATGAGGCTTGTATGTAGGCTGATCCTTTGTAAATATATAGGCTATTATGAAAGCAAATAATACCAAGGCAAGCTAAACAACAGCAGCCTCTGCCACAGAAACCAGTGAAAAAGGAGTTGGTTTACATATACAGCATTTTGAAATGTGAATTTCCTGTTTAAACTGTCTTCACTCCAGCCTCAACTTCTCTCTCCATACTAAAGCTGCAACATATTTTATATTGCCATGGATACTTTGGACGGAAGACAGTGTGCACTAGCAATCAAATTTTCCACAGGAAACTATTCCAAGAACCTGTCCCACACTGCAGTGCTCATACAGAGTTTTTGCTCAACCGTATACAATCTTTCTTCTAAAGGGTATGACTAGCTGGGACTTGGGCTGCCTGTCTGCAAGTTTGGAACAGGCCCAAGGCATTACCAGTCTCCAAGATAATTACAGCTAACTGCATTTTGCTATCAGTTGCCATTGCTAGCTATTTACACCCTCCTAAGCAGGGTCTGATAGACTGCAGGAGGACAGTCTCTTTTGAGTGCAAAGAAGAAATACAAGTTGACATTTAAAAAAATTTGGGAGACTAAAATACAAGCAAACCACAATGGTGGCCAAACAGAAGTGAGTGCATAGGAATTGCTTGGAGTTGAAGGTATTAGAGGTTTAAAAGGAGAACAGTAAGGAGAAATGTTTATGATGTAAAGAAAACCTCCTAAGTATGGTTGTGTTTTTTGGGGGGGGGAGTTAATAGTAAAAAATCATGGCTAGATTAGGCAAATTGCATAATGAACTCTTACTTGCCTCAGAGGTCAGGAGTGTGATCTGTTATTTTTCAATATCTGTTCCCCTTTGCTTCTCCCATAGCAATTCCACCTGATGTCTTTTGTCCCATCCAGTAGTGCCCTTACAGGGCAGCATTCAGTTATGGGCTGAAAGGTTATTTGAATCCTTTGTAATACCTCTCCCTATTAACAATATCACAGTATCATCAAGGTTTTAGAATAAAAGGTCAGTGATGTTCCAGAGGTGGTGGGAAGGGGTCTTCTCCTCTGTCAGTAGCCTTCATGCCTAAGTAGTCTGAGCTCAGTGAGGGCTGAATAAGCATCTCCACAAGCTACAGGAGAGTGCAGCAACTACCTTCTCTCCACCAGCTGGGGCACAGAACAATCCTTTCCCTGGAACAGACTTTTCACTCTACCTTTCCCTTCTGGTATCCAGAAGGCTATATATACGAAAGCTCTGCTCTGTATACCTTTCCCTTCTGGTATCCAGTGGCTATATATACGAAAGCTCTGCTCTGTGATGATGCTTTCCTAGGAGAATCAGTAGAGCCACAAGTCAGGAGAATGGAGAGGAGATATAGACTGGCCCAGCCAGTGTCATTCTCCACCGTTGGAGTGGGCGGGTCATGTATAGCAGTATCCCAGCCCTCAGGAGGACAGCAGGTGGACGGCCACAGCAAATCCGGGGCTGTGCAAGGTTGTGAACAACAGGTCACAAAACTAAATTCACAGATACTATGGTACTGAAGTGATAGTATGTATTTAATGATTGTTTATTATTGCCATAATCTGAACACCTCCAGCTTAACAAAACTGAACTTTCCAGGTTCATCTTCCTGGATGTGTCTAGTCTGCATTTGTGCCTCACCTTCAAAGGCAGTAGCTTTTGAAGGCAAAACTTGATCCAACACAAAAAGTACAATAGCCCCAATGCACACCTTGGTACAAGTTGTCTGTACATGATTCCTCTTGCTAAACTAAATTGATCTGCTCTTCTGGAGTCGCAGAGTTCTTGCATAAAGCAGAAAACTCTCCTATATTTCCCAAGCCAATTTAAAAAATATAGCTTCCATTTGATATTGATACGCAATTGATATTCTAATTTTCATTGATCCTCCCTTCTATTTGATCAAACAGCTTTTTGGGTGTGCAGAGAAATGTTGGTTTTATGCAATGTGATACAGCTGTTCATACATCTTCATACAGCTGAGAGATTCCTTTTGCAGTACGCAATTCATCTATCTAAAACACTCCCAACAAGTAAGATTACAAACACTTCGTACTGTATAGTCATTTGTATAATACTCACTTCTCAATTTGCTAATGTCTTGGCAAAAAAATTAATTTTTACTGTTTATTAGAGATACAGGCCTAAAAAACAAATAATTGCCATATGCTCTCTTCCCTTTACATGCTACATTTCTCCCCAGCTCTGTTCTAAGAGAAGCATCATCTCCTCCTGGCTTATCACATTAAATGTCCATTAATATAGGAGTGAAAACTCTATTTAAAGCTCTTGTAAAACTCAGCTTCACTTATCTTAGGTTTTTAAATGCATATCTATTCCTTTCTTTGAAACACAGCTCTCCAAAACAGGCATTTATTAAATATTGTTAATCTTGGTTTCTGGGCTTCTAAAAAAATGAAACTTTATGGACAACAATGCCTCTTAATTCTTGTTCTTGCCAGTACACATTCCATTTTTCTATGTGACTTTTACCATTGGGTCCTAAATACTTCTGAAATCACTCCCTAGTTCTTGTACTCTTAACTGACCACATAAAGGAACTACCTCCAGTCTCTATGAATATCAGCTTGGTTGAATCCAAACTGCTTCCCAGATCAGGTCTATCAGGAGTGTTCAGACCATCTGATCACTGCTATAGATTTAGTGATAAGTTGATATAGCAAGACACTGAAGTATATGTATTATCCTTCAAGACATTATAAGACATATGTAGCAAGTGGTATGAAATAGTAAATGGAGTTTCAAAAATCATGATTCATCACCCTGCAAATACTGGTCAAATCCAGTGCTTTTAACAAATCTATAACCTTTCTAAATATCCTGCTCTGGACAGTACTCATCTATCCTGATCTCTCATCAGCTTAACCTAGGACTTCATTAAAATTCTCCCAGGAAGGAGAACTTCCTATGTCCTGCATGCTATAAGAAAACTAAAAAGCTATACAAAGAAAAAAAGAGGAAATATTTAAGAGAGGAGTTTTTGTTAATTTTCCCTTTAGGTAACTTTTGACCAGAAGCATCTACCTCCTTCATCTAGCAACTTGGTTTTTAAGACAAGCAATATATTGAGCCAGTAAAATTGCCACACCTCTCTCCCACTCAAGAAAGAGCAATGGCTCAGTTTCCCTGACTTTTAAATGAGTGGGTTTTTTTCTTGTAAAGGCAAAATGGCAGGAGACTACCACTCCAGGTTTTGTAAAGTCCTCCTTAAAAAGGGTATTTGAAAATTTAGAAAAGTAACTTTCATTGCTTCTAGCATTCTACTGCTATTTTTATTTTTTATTTCATTTTCAAGGGATATCTCCACCCAACTTCAGTGTTACAAATATTCATAAAGCATTGGATATTCAACAATAAGGATTTTATTTTAATACTAATTTCATTCTTTAAAAGAACGTCTGAAGATCTGACTTTCTTCTAGGTCTTTTTAATATATTGTGATTTCTTTTTTTTTTTTGTTCCAAAACATTTTCTAGTATATATCAGAGCCCTAAAATTACTGATAGAAGTCACAATTAGTAAGAATTTACTTCCCTGTCAGCATTTCCTGACTGTTTAATCCGTTCCCCTTGTTATCTTCCCAGGAATGCAAATATTCCATACTGCAGAAAAATGATAAAAATTCAATCTCCCTAGTCCTCTTCTAGGGTAGGGTTGTTAGCCCTTCCTCAAGGGAGCAGTGGAAGGCTCTTGACTAAGAACATGGGTGAAGCTGTGGCCCTGTGATACGTTTGTCAGAGATTGGCATCTTGGTTCACTTCTCTGCCACAATTGCACCTTTGCCTTCCCAGTGCTTTCCCTTCAGCTTCAGAAAATTCCTTTTCCCACATCCATTTCCAGGAGTTCAGTTTCATCTCTACTATTTCCTGGAATGTTTCACCTTCCACTTCTTATTCTCTCCTTCATATTGTCCTTCAGTCTTAATTAAATCAATTTGTGACTTCTGTTGGTTTTGTTTTTTTAATTTGTGGTCTTCTTATCCCTGTACTTAAATTTCATCTTTATTTCAGCTTATAAGTTTGCTATGCAGTCTCATGGTATTGTCACTTGATGTCTACAACAGATTCAGGTTGTATTTCTAGACTGTTTTCCAACCACATTCAATTCTTCAGGGATTTAATCTCACCCTTTTTCTTTTCTATGATGTGCCCTTGATATAAAATAAGGTATTTGAAAGGAAACACTATATTTTATCTTCACTGTTCTAACACAGACCTTAATAATGCTCACTTCTTCCTGCTCCCCTAAAGCAGACAGTGATGGACCCTGAAATATTTCTGGTTTATATCTTCTCTGCAAAAAAGGATACAGCCTTCTTCAGAATCTTATCCTTCTGTTTAGAAGAGAGCAATCTTCATATTATTAATTTCTTGGCAGGGGTAGAGAGAGCTTTCTGGGCTCAGTCTACAATGATTGCTGGATTCGTTTCCAGTTGCACAAAGAAGTGAAGATCTCATCTGAAGTATTTAATAGGAACTCTCCTCTTTACACCTCCTGTGAACTTCCTCTCCTCACTCTTAAATTATTTTTTTTGTCTTATGATTTTTCTCTACAAACTCCTTCTGGTTTTACTCTTGATCTAATCTTGATTTATTTTGCAGCTTTGTTCCTTGCTGAAGGATTTTCCGCTCCTCTTACTTTTTTAGGCCACTGACCCTTCCCACTAAATCCTTCCATCAGATTTAACCACAAAAATCCTCACCTCTTTGAGGGATTTTCAGAGATCTACTTTTTTGATATCTGCCTGGTGTTAACTCCTCAAAGTCTCTCTGGTAACTGGGCTTGATTTTGCCATTTTCCTTCTTCTGGTCTCTATGCTTGCTTTCTCCTTGCAGCAACCATCTCTGGTAGTATGAGCATTGTGTGCTCTTCTGTTCTTAGATCTCCCAGTATTGTTTTTTGGTTAGGGGGTTAAAGAGATAGCATAGGTTTTCCTAGTGGTCCTCTAAATAGAAGAAGACAGGGAGCCATGATATTCGCAAATCTTATCACCAACTCTTTAAAGCTCCAGTTTGAGCAGCATTCTGCTGCCACTACCCCTGGTGGTCCCCTAACAAATGATTTGTAATGCATTCATGAGGTCAGAACTACTTCAGCAG
>NW_008673275.1:54109-82124 GCF_000695815.1 Acanthisitta chloris
TAAAAATGCATAATTCAGCCATTTTCTTGTGGGACTACACAAATGGAAGTTGCAGAAGCACTTGAAGACGCAGTGACAAGCTAAATTTGATTTCTGCATAGAACAATTTGTATCACATTCCCTTCTTCTTCACAGCTATTTCACACCCCTAAACAGCTATAATTCCTCTTAAGTAAAGGAGCACTTAAGTGGCAAGTCCCCGTGCAAAGGACACACACAACAGGGACAAGGTGTAGCTTTTTTCTCTCTGCATATCCCAGGCTGGATGTGGACTCTGCACAGCTCGAACCTATTCTGGAGAATGAGGCAGCAATCTGTCTATCTCCTTTTGCTCTACATCCAGTATCAGTAACAGTGTACTTTTATTATAAGCAAAGAACTGTTTATTAGCACAGCTTGATGGGCATCTTCCGACTGAAGTTTTTAGTTTCAAAATAGTGTGTCTGAAACACTCCTCTGAAACCACCTTCACTGTCCCCACTGTGACAACTGAGACTGTGTTCCTAGTTTTGACAAGGATGACATCTCCAATTGAAAGGAGAAGCCCTGATTCATTTGCCCTAGGATAGCATATGGTTCAGTGATTGGACTGCTGGCATGGAACATGAGATATGAAAGTTAGGATTTGCTGCCACAGCTCATTTACATCAGGACAATACCTATCAAGAGTATACTGCTTAATCATCTGTGCCACACAATGCTGCTAAATGCTGCCTGCAATATGGTGAGTCTCATAGGGACACTCCATAAAAAGTCCTGAAGATTTCAGAAAAGCAACAGAAATTTGGAAATGAGAGGTCAGATTTTCCTGGTGAAACTCTCACTTTGTTCAAGTCATTCGAAATCTAGTATGCCAGAAGAGAATCTTTAAGCTTTTACTTTAAAAAAAGCTTTTGTCTTTTATGGAACAGGAAACATTTTGAAATCTCAGAAAATTAAACAAAACTGGATTTTTCCCTGTTCATTTTTTTTATTTAATAAAAAGGAAATATGAACCTCTGGTCTGGCAATCAGAATGCTTGGATTCAACTCCTGCCCCTCCTGGGGCTTCCTATGTTAATTCCTGTTTCCTGCATTCTTCCAGTTGCAAAAATGGGCATATTCCCTTTATTCTACCAGACATCCAATTTACTTCTTTGCCTGCATGCTTCTTTCTGTATTTCTATTATGGTGTCTTCCTTAAAAGGTCCTGAATTCAGACAAATCCTTTCTTTTTCCTTTGAAGTATATTGTGACCTTAAGGAATTTTAGTGAGTAGTAAGAACCCTGTCATGCTCAGGACACATTTCTAACTTCATATTGGAACAGAAGCATTGCACAGGATCATAAGTCCTGCTGAGCTAGCCATATTTGGAGGCACTCAGATCTTTACAGTGATCTCAGTTGTTTTGTATTTTAAAAATTAGGAAGCTTGTATTGTTTAAAATTTATCCACTTCTCAAAGCCATTCTGACTCAGTGATCACAGCTGTATCAGGGAAGCCAGATAAACCGTATTTCTGGAACAGTAAGTAATCCTGCTTACAGCAGGATTTGATTCTAAACCCTGATTCAAGAAAATACTTAGACCTGTGTTCCAGCCTTCTTTCTGGGATAAAGAATATGATAACAAGCTTTCTCATGTGAGAATATTCTCTGGAGTTGAAGCACCATGCAGTACCCTGATGCAGAAATGTGCCGAAAAGAGCATACAATTGACCTTAAGCTTGAGTATAATACAGCTTTATCTGATGTTATGTAATGATAGCTACTGATTGTGGTATAGCTGCAAGCTAGGTCTGAACTTGATTCCTCCCTAACTAGCAGATCTGGTATGTTATCTGTGACCACCTCAAACAACCCTCCTGGCCCAGCTGTGGGTTCCCACCCCTACGTTTACCCTGGCTCCTGGAGTCACACAGCTGCAAGTGGAGTTGGCTTGGTTTGGTGCTCTGACAAATATTCATCCTTCACAGAAAAGAGAAAAAAAAAAAAAAGAAAAAAAAGAAGCACGAAAGAAAGATAAAGGTTTGTTTTCCCTCAGATGAGAAAGCTGAAGCATTTTGCCCTATGGCCACACAATCACTAGGCTGAGAGGAAGAGTGTGGGAAGTTACAGCTGCGGGTAATGGATGGGGACTGCTCATATTCTTAGCAGCCTGCAGTCACACTGTATTAGGTGTAATGTGAAACTGCACCCTTGGTTGCTAAGAGAGATCTCTGCTAGCTTTCTTTGAAATAGCATGTTAGCTAAACTACTCAACAATACTGATGTACATCACACACGGGTGCTATTACAGGTGATCTCTGCCGTTCAGACTTCGCTAAGCTGAGCAACTCGGTTAGCCAAATGTTAACTGCTGCTTCCTCTGCTGCGGCTTTTTGCTTTGCCATCATGATTCTTTGTGTGTTGAGTTCATACCACTTTAAGTAATCTTTTCTCTACCTTATGGAAAAATACTAGTGCTTCAGCTAACCCCCTTGGGAATATGTCTGAAAGGAATGTACTTAAGCCAGCAATGACCACATTATAGTCTTTAGGAATTTTCACTAAATCTGAATGGTAAATGGTCCAGTTGGAAAGGTTTCCCTATAGCTATTGCAGGAGTCACAGGCATACATTGAAAGACACATATTGGAATTAAGAGGTACATGATTACTACAAATGATACCTTGATGGTTTTCTAGGATATTTTTCTTTCAGAATCAGTTTTCACATGAATGATCTCAGAGTGTGAATACTTTTCATAGACAAAGAATGCCTCAATCATTTTGGGTTTATTTGGTTAATCTATTTCAAAGTTAACATTTATGTATTTTCTTTCCAGATGCTCATTTGTTTTTGTAGGTTCTTCAAATCAAATTGGCAAGTGATTAGTCTTTAATAAAGAATAAGATTTTGCAGATGCAGAAGGGAATTTAAAACATGCTGCAGTGCATCCGCTTTGTGATATTGAGATCATCATGAAGACAAAATGCAAAGTTATTTGGCCTACTTAATCTGATGCTTAAACCAGGTTTTGTGAAGTGTCCAAGAGAATAAGTATTTCAACTCACTTTGCTGAGTTAATTATAGCTGGTAACATCAGTGACCACAGTGGTTCAGATTGCAAGATAGTTTCCATGTTATGACACTACCTTAATGTGCTCACAGCTTTCTGAAAACACTCACTTCTTGAAGCGAAACTTCTTAATTTCTGCTTGATGGTGGTCTATTTTTATAGAGAAGAGTTATGAGGGATTGTTCAAATGTGTGGAAAAAGGAAGCTACAATAAGACACATTAGTATTTGTGAGTTATTGTACTCACCTACTTATGAAACTCTCAGAACCCTCAACCTAATCCAAAATCCATGGGAATTAACAGAAATACTCACCATAACTGCAGTGAGCTTTATTTCAGGTGCACTGTGTTTAACAGAGTTACCCTTGTTTGTTTAAAAAATAATACTTGGTCTTGAATGAGAGACATGCTGCCCTAGAAATCTGCTGTTGTGGAGGTAACAAACTATGGTGGACTTATTGTTTGCTAACCCTAGATACGCAAAAGACTTGTCTAGACACAGAATATTGTTATTTACATCAGTAAATGTCAAATCTGTCTATTTATATAAAAAAAACCCAAATGCACAAAAATGTCTTTCCCAAACCCACACCATTTTCAACTAGTAGTCATGCTGGTACAAAATTACATTCTCAACTCAGAAGCATGGAACAGCTGAAAATCCTTATTGACAGCATAATAATGTTTCTCTCATTGAAGTTACTAGGCACTCTTTCTCAGTAGGAATAGGGCAAGGCTAATAACTAGTGCTTCTGCAAAAAGCCTTTGCCTTAGCCCATATTTGTACCAGAAATATAACACTTATTACCTGAATAGCTAATAAACTTTCAGACTCTCAGGAAAAGAGAAAGAACCAGACCAGTGAGTTCTTCAAGCTGAAGAACATTTGGATAAGTCATTACCCAAACATCCAAACATCCAACATTAAGGCAAAAAAAAATCTATGTGCACTTCTCCCACACACACATGTGGCTAGTCTATTATTAAATCCTCAATGAAATTTGCATAGTTACAACCACAGGCAGTCTCAGGAAATGCTAAATGTCAGTGACAGGAACATCATTTAAGGTGGCCATCCTTAAGACAGATCAGAACATATGAGGGGGAGAACATGACCTTCCAGCAGACAAGGTCCAGCACAACAGAATTTTCTCTGCAGCCTTAGATGAGTGATTTCACAAGGGTTCTCCTCAATGCTTTGAAAACTTCAGTATCTAGTACACAGAAGTCACCTAGGTGCTTCTTTAAAGTCAGGAAAGACCAGAGCCTCCACGTT
Organism: Acanthisitta chloris; assembly: GCF_000695815.1. Taxonomy (NCBI): domain Eukaryota; kingdom Metazoa; phylum Chordata; class Aves; order Passeriformes; family Acanthisittidae; genus Acanthisitta; species Acanthisitta chloris. Next base: position 58,426 of record NW_008673275.1, read on the forward strand.
TATTCCTGCCTGTCACAGGATGAATGCCTAACCTACTGAAGCATGGTACAAGCCTAGATGACATGCCCACAGAGACGCACAATTTTCAGATGCAAGAGGAATTCTCCTTCTTCCCCTCTTAAAGGCTCCCTGCTTCTTGGTTTTTCTGATGAATTGTTGTCCCTCACTACAACATAGGATTGTTTTAATAGAATTGTACTTGTAAAGATGGAAATTTTAAAACTAGGTTATTACCTAGAGAAGACAGACAAGGGCCACAACTGTATCCCAACAGAGAAAGGCTTCTCTGTGTATGTCATTATATAGGTCCATTTGAAAGAGCAGGAAGAACTGCTTATGTAGTGAGATATAAGTATTTAGCTGCCGGATTAGGTCGTGTCACCAGCTATTTTCCCTCTCTGTCTTTTAGGTTAAATGTTTTGCTCACTACTGTTGTTAATCTGTTCCCTAACATATATGGCTACTGTATCATGTATTTTGTATATGCTGATATCATGGGAAACACTAATTTTCACATGTACCAACTCAATTATTTCAGCCTGAATGTTGTATTGACATAGGTATTTCCATTTAATATCATTATGTATCTAAAACACACAATTCAAATTAAAGAAATTTTAAAATGTATATTCAGTATTTGGCAAATAAACCTTCTGAACACATGGAGACCAGTCTTTTAATGTAAAGCATTCCATCATTTCTATAAGAAGCTTTTCAAGACAACATACTTTGATCAACATTTTTGTTGCTGAAAATGTTTGCCCTAACTCTTCAATATTTAGGGAGCAATTACAGATATTTTGAAAAGTTTGCATGTAAATTATGGTGAAGAACAATGTGTTGGGAAATTAATGATATATTAACATGCCTCCAGGGCAGTATTATATAAACCTGTCCTCTTTTAATATATTTTCAAATATGTTGATCCTTTCAGAGTTTCATGCAATGTTTTGTGGCTTGGAAAGTACCCTAGGGGTTTTCTCTCCATGTTTCATGTAAGTCATTACATGCACCTGTTTAAAACACAGGAGGACAGTGACTGAAAGTAATCAAACAGAAATATTTGAGACATCAAGTTAAATGACCCACGATATCCCAGTTTCTCCATTTTTACTTCAGGTTTACAAAAAAACCATTTGTATTCAAGAGCCCAAGCCAAATCCTCAAACTAGAGATCTTTTAGACAGTGGCTTAACTTCAATTAGCAGCTAAATAAAAAAGGCCAGATTTTCAGACATGGAATCAATAGAAACTCCACATACTTAACAATACAGGTCTGTAAATCAGTCGTGTGTGTTTAGATGGCTGAAGATAATGACCAATTTTCAGAAGAGGTAAATGGTCTCATTTAGAAATAAACATAGTTTACCATCTCTGGGAAGCGTGCCCTGTCATTATAAAGTATTAACCTGTTCCTTTATATTTGCCATCTTCTAAGTTTTTATTTAGGATAAAAAGAAGCATTATTTCTTCAGCAGAACAGATGCATCCAGCACATACTGGGCATTTCTAACCAAAGCTGAATTGTGCCCTTTTGCACATTGATACAAAGCAGGAGTACATTTGCTGAAGTTAATGGAATGACTTTCATTCTTTTTCCAGGAAAAAACATCTCCAATTTCATAGGTTATATATTTTATTGAATTTTCAATTCAAATGTAAATATGTAGTTCTAGAAACAGGACTGCTGCAATGTTTCTGAAATGCAAAGGGAAGGCAAGAGATTGCAGCAGGGAAAGCTTTGGCTTTGGAGGTTCTGCTGCAACATCTCTATAAATAATTCTCATAATAAAGGGGACAACTTGATTTTACAGGCACTGAGTTCTTTCATGTTGTTACTAAGATGTTCATACATGAAGCAAGGCTAAAGAAATTTGAATACCTATTAAAAAGAGCACGGCAGGAAAGGAAGTTCCACCTAATTGATCATTAAATTTAGAACAAAACACTCCATTGATTCTGAGTATCAGAGACAGATTTAGTAACAGTTTTTTAAAAACCTCACTCTTCATGCTACCAGACTTTCTCTGATTTTACTGCAGAGCAGAAATGCAACACCTTTTGTTGATGAGTGGAGTGGTGCTACTGTGTTCAGGACACCAAAAATTTTGCTTCTAACAGAAACAGGTTCCATGGAAACCAATGAACACTGATGAATATTTGACAATCACCTATTTTTATTCCTAACAACTCTAAACACCACAAGGATAATTTTACCTTGGGGTTTTTTTAGAAGTTATTTTCCTTACCATTTGAAATAAGATGTGGTATTTCTGATTTCTCAAATGGATTTTCTCTGCCAGTGTTAAAAATGGACAAAGTTCTTAAAGATACTAGAAATAATGGTTTTGCATGGGGCCCTGGGATTTCTTTCAGTTCTGCACAACACTGGACTACTGTCAGAATTATACAAATAAGTAACTGTAAACCATGCAATTAAAATTTGAAAATTCATATTCAGAAATAAGAGGATTGCTTATCCTTCAAACATTTCTGAAAGAGTTTTATTTCAACACACAAGTTATTTCAGGGAAATTAATCATTCGCCCCCAATATTAGAAGTTAACCTCCTCCAATGTGAGTAATATGGCATGTACCTACTTCCTCACTCCCAAATATGGGACCACATAGGGGTTGTCTCCCTTATTTTTTATTGAATATTACATGTCTGTCCAGAGTAGAACAGCAGCATGTCAGCCATGGTGCAATGCCATGGTGAGTGTAAAAGGCCTCCTGAGTTTTTTACCTCACCTATGTAAAATAATAAACTAGTCTGAAATGTTAATAGATCAAAAAGACAGTGGCAGAGAACTGAAAGGGAAATCCTAAGTTCTTATAGTAGTTCACAAAAGTGTATCTGATGCACAGAGATTTGAATTATTCCAACAATTGATAATGGAAATCTAATTAATATAATGGAAAACATATCTTTCTCCCAGTCCTTATAGTTTCTTAGAATCCTAACCCAGTCACTAGTGAAGACAATGAGAATCTTTCCATTCACTTGAAAATGGAGTCAACCCCAACACCAAGCATGCCTTCTCACTTCAAGCTAAAATTTATCTGGGAATTCTGAATTTCGTATAATGCTCAGGCTGCTTTCTGTTTTTATTTCCAAGCTCAAACATGGAGTCTTCAGGAGTCTTCTGTCTCAGATTAGGTTTCACAGTTACCTGTGTTTCACATCGGGCACTGTGACTACTGGATCTAAGTGAGGTTCATCCTCTTTATTACTGCCTATACTAAGTAATAACTTCAAAGGATTCCATACTTTAAAAATTAAACCAGTTCTTTAATAAAAGAACTATAAATAGAGCCATCACAACTGCATTTATTTTGTGCAGATTTCATCCATGTGAAACTAACTTTGTGGTACTTCTCCCAGGTTATTACTTCATGCAACCTGTACTTCCCCTTGGAGTTCTGCACAGTTTCTGACATATTTGTTCTGTTTCAGGGAGCGATGGCTCAGGAGTTGTTGCGGATAAAGAGCTGGAGCTTTTGTCTGGGTGTTGTTTTTTTTGGTTGGTCAGGGGTTTTTTTTGGTCGGCCAGGGATTTTTGTTGTTGTTGGTTGGAGTTTTTTTAAAAAATTATTTAATTAAAACATGTTTAAAACACTGTATCATATAAACTCAATTCATGGTGCCATAGGGTTGATGTGTTTATGTATTTTTCTCTCTGCTGTCTTGGTCTAACACTATGTTCATGCCTTTTTTTCTTTATTTTACAATATTAAGTTTGACTTTCCAGTTCATAGATTCTTCAGGACACATGTGCTTTTTTCCCCCCAGAAATGCACTCCTGTATATATATATATGCACCCTCTAGCTCAGCATGTAATTTTAGTGCTTCTACAATGCAGAAGGGTTAACAAGATTTTTTCAGTCCAATCAGTGACAAATACATATCCACACACCTTGTGCTACAGACTACTTAGAAGGCATACAAGTTAGTCATGTTGTCTGAGAGGTTAGACCTGTCCATCACCATTTGCATAGATTTTGAAGTAACCATGACATTCTTCATGCCAGTTTACAAATGTCTGCAAAGAAATCTAAAATCTAATCCAAGATTTTGTCTAGTCTTAGTTGTCCCTTCTCTTTCTATTCAGTTAAGTGACTAATGCCATGACAAACAAGTAAGAGATCACTCTAGGACAAGGTTATATTCTCCCAATAGAATGGAAAAGGTGACAGTAGAGATATTCCACTGTTTTCTTTCCAGTAGCATGTATTATTAAAGCATCAACTCACATCTGTCACATGAAGTCATATTTCTTTTTAATAAATTAAATAACTTCAAGTAGTGTTACTGTGCCATGACTTTCAGAAGATTTGTCAAGAAAGAGGCATCTTAGACTATTCACTTAGCAAAGGAGTTATACTGTTATATTCCTGACAGTTTTGGGACAGGGAAATAAAACAAACTTTCCTCTTTTAAACCATACTTGCATCTCCAGTAAAGCCCAAACTCTCTTCGGGCAGCTCCAGGGCTCAAAAAACACAGCTTTGAAAGAGCAGAGGAAGCAATCTGCGCATTGAAATGTAAATATTCACTACAGTGTACTGTACACAGGAATTCTGAAGGAAAGCAGGATGCTGAGCATATTTATTCATCCATCGTTACCCAGAATTCTCTGTCTGCTGTTTCACAGAAATGCTTTTCAGTTTGTTTGAGCTCTGGAAGAAACAGAGCTTGGGCATTGCTTTGGAATAGGCAAAGTTCTTTTCTTGGCTCTTGTAGAGCACTAAAATGCATTTGAAGGCTTGATTCAAGAACAGATGAGTCAGTACCTTCATTAACAGATTTTAGACCTTCGTACAAAAGTTGCAGGTTTGGTTTTATTGGGAGAAGTAACAGAGCTGTAGGCCCATTCCCTCCTCCTTTCCATTAGCACAGTCTCGTATGCTACAGCTGTGGTTGTGTAAAGGATTTAAATCAGTTCCATTTGTATATTCAGACAATGCATTTGAAGATGAAAGATGGGTAAGTAAGTGCCAAGCACTGAATGCTACTGATATCTGGGAGGAAAAAATAATCACTGATCTATACAAGACAGTCACTTTCATTTTTAAAAAGTCCATTTTAGATGACATTGGCAAACAAAAGAGTAGAATTTTGCTATAGCTTATTTCCTCATGTTACTGGTACTTTTGGAAAAGAAAAACAAACAAACATAAAATCTATAGAAGTGTAATTATATGTTAGCACAAAAGGACTTTTAAAACAGTATTTAATTCTGTCAAAAAGAAATATTCCTTTTGGGGAAATAAGATTTTGTTTCAGCATTAAGCTTTTTTTTTTTAAAAGAAGTAAGTTTCCAAAATTTACTAAAATTCCAAGAGAAAAATTATAACGTCATGTTTTAAGGATGTTGAAATAAAACATTGCCTTACTTTCAATTAAGAGTTTGGCAAATATGTGAAACATGTTGTGTTCTCTGAAGGGGATCTTAGCTACAGTAATGCACTCAGTTCTAGTGAAGTCTTTAAAGTAATGTAGTTTACACTTTTGTAATTTTTCTGCCAAAGGGAGACAAATGTAAATATAGTAATATTCTGAACACAATGTGCAATTGTGAAAATGAGCCATTCTCCTTTCTTTACAAATTGTTTAAGGAACATAAATACCTGTGAAATAAAAAAAGATATCTTGGGAAATCCTGAAAATCTTAACAGGACCCTTGAACTGGGAAATTTATGGTCACATTATCTACTATTAGAAAATCATGACAAATCCAGACCAGACTATTTCAATATAACTGAAATAGGTTATATTACTGTTCCTGAACTTGACTTGTTGATTCCTTTCTTTCAAACTTATGGTGGATTATCCTTTTAAGAAAACTCTACATAAATCCTTTTTCTCAACAGAGTTACCACTTCTGTGTCTTCAGAATCCATTTAATGACTTAAATGACAAGAAACTTTTCACTAACAGTTGAGATTCTGCAGTTGATTGTTCCTTCTTGTGAACAATCAACATAATTTTTCACAGCATTCAAGAGAGGGAATAGGTCAGGAGAAGTAAGAAGTTCTGTTTGACCTTAACATGCCAATAGGGGCAGCACTAAAAGCCATCCGTCTGCTTTTAAACAAAAGGCAGTTTACCTCCTGCGGTTCTTTGAGGCGCTGTTCTTTTAGGTGGAACTTGTACCTCTGCAAGACAGGAGCAAAAAGCAATGGGAAAGTAAACAAACCTAGTGGAAAAATAAATCTGTGCTGCAGTTCTGCATCTTAAGACTTCTTGGTCCAGTGGCCAGAATTCAGTTGACTGAACTGCAAAAGTGAAGAGTAAGTTCCTGCAGAGCAGGCAAGGAAATGAAATGTTGAAGAGAGAAAGAGTGGAAACAAAAATGTATATGGGGAAAATCTCCAAGTACCTTTTAAAGAAGAGATCCTTTTTAAAACAATAACCTGTTTGTAACTATGATAATCAATTAATTAATTAAATTAATCTGGAGCAAAATTTGTGATGATCAATTTTACAAGACTGAATTGTCAAAAATTTCAGTCTGGAATGCAATGAAACACAGGCAGTGTAACGATTTTTAAGAGAAATATGGGGAAAATCTCCAAGTACCTTTTAAAGAAGAGATCCTTTTTAAAACAATAACCTGTTTGTAACTATGATAATCAATTAATTAATTAAATTAATCTGGAGCAAAATTTGTGATGATCAATTTTACAAGACTGAATTGTCAAAAATTTCAGTCTGGAATGCAATGAAACACAGGCAGTGTAACGATTTTTAAGAGAATCAGAATTTAAAAAACTTGTTCCTGCTAATGGGATAGTTATACACCGAGTTTTGACATGGGATGAAAAGCTGGTACTCCATCTAAGAACAAATCCAGAAATTAATCTGATACCTGGAGACCTCAGAAGAGCTGATGGTAGACTTGGAAATTTTTTATGGTGATAGAGGATGTATATACACATAAGATGGATATCAAGATGAAAAATGTTAAAAAAAAAAACAGTTAAGAGAGTAAAAGAACTACCAAACTTGTGAACAGAAAAAAAATATTAAAAAATCCCTTACTTCTGTGAACATAATATACAGTGACTTATGGAGAGGAGTTTAACCCAGCTGTAAGCTTTAATGTTCAGAAGAATTAAATCCTCAGCTTTGAATAACATTTGCAGTAAATTAAACCAGCAGTTATGCAATGTCTGGAGTACATCGTAACCACCCCATGATTACCACAGCCAGCCAAACCCTGTCCCCAAGCAGGCAAAACTTCTAACTGGGATCAAGGCTTTTATCCAGTGTTTAGTCTCCTTTGACCTGATTCATTTCACCACCCTGACTTTGGAAGTAAGGGGAAAGTTTTGTTGCTATCAAAGCCAGTGCAGATATCTGGACTGAAATGAAGCCTGATGTAACTCAAATGATGTCACACCAGGGATGGATTTGGCTCAGAATGTCTGGGGAGGTTAATGCTCCTCCTGAACTGGAGATCAGTGTTAATTCATCTCAGCTCTTTAGCTTTGCTGCAGCTACAACTGCAGGTCGAGCTTGAGGGGCCAAGGGGCTATGTGGCCTGATTGCAGTAAAGAGGGGAGTGTGTTTGCTGCTGCAAGGCCAATACCCCTTTTTGTACCTTTACAATAGTTATAACCTGTTAATTTCTTTTAAAAGATACATTTCTTTACAAATATGACAAAACCTGTCCTGCCAGCCACTTTCTTTTTGGGTCCCTTCTGCTCCAGGCACTGCGGATAAAACCCTTTGGTTGGAAGCATTTTGAGACAGCAGGAGCTGTCACAGCTCACAAACTGTACCTCAACATTTCCTTAGCAATGGTTGCTGCTCTGTCTCCTGCACTAATCACCTTCGTAGAAACAGGGCTATCATATGCTATTTTAAGGACTGAATTCTGCTCTCTTATCCCAATTCCTGAGATGGAAATGGCTAACTAAGAGTGGAATTTAGAGCTAGTACGAAAAATGCTGTCTGGCAGGGAGTGCTTACCTCCTGCATTTCAAATATTCCTTGTCTGAGCACGCACCCCCATTGAACAGCTCCATGCACATACAGATGAGCAATAATGACTTCTCATTTAATGGCCTTTCCCTCAAGACAGTTATTAATGGTGAAAAGAATTTACTGCAGCTTTGACACATCAATTACAGGAGAGCTACAGAAAGAGTCTGGGTGTCCTGATGGCAGTGCTACCACACCTTGCAAGAAGGCTCAGGCAGCAGCATTACGTGTCTCAATCGTGAGGCAGACAGGAGAAGCTGCTGAGTGCAGGAAATGCTCATCTCTGCAGTCCTTGATAGAGAAAATAAAAGGGCACTGACAAACCTGATGGAGGAAACCTCTGGTCCTCCTCTGTCACAGCCCCCTCCACTCCAAAACAGAAATCAGTAGGGCAGAACAGAAAAATGAAGATGGCTTTACATTGCCTTTCTGCTTCCATTGCTCTAGGTTGGCTGATGAGCTGCTTTGTTCTGAGGCAAAGATCAAGCATGGTCTGCCCTATACGTCACCTCTGGGGCACAGCAGGGTGTTCTGGGCACATGGCAAAACAGTCCGTCAAGTACTTCCAAGTGTTGTCCCCTACTACTAAGATACTTCTAAGGAGGCTAGAAGAGAGGTAATGATGTGACCTACATACCAGTCGAGGAAGTCCAGCTTCATGATCCCCATCTGATAGAAAGGTGAATCATCTGTGCAGCCATGAATGAGTCTCATGTTGCTTTTAGCCTGAAAAACAGGTGGAATAAAGTCCCAGTTTTAAATTACAGTTGGAGAAGGACACCATATTAATTCACAAATCCCAGCAGCAATGATAAATTCAAACCATCAGAATCCTATCCAGTACTTAAATCATATTTTAATAGTATGGTTAATAAGTTAAGCTTCCAGTCAGCTGTAGAGTACACAAGCTTTTAGTTTGCTGCTGGAAAGTTTCCAAATTGTTGTTCACAATCAGTGTCAGATAAACTATCAATACACCTGCCCTTGCTTTTGCAATACCACAGCCTTGTAATCTATTCAATACCTGCCCAATCTCACCACGTAACATTCTGTGACCTAAACCAGTTGCTTTTCCTTCCAAGTGAGACAAAGAACCTACAGCTCTTCTGGTCCTCTTATCCCTACTCCACACCAAGTCTGCTTTTTGTTCCTGTTGCCAGTCTTGAAGTGAAATTCGTGGGCTGCACTGCCATTAATTCCATCTGCTTTTCATATGTGTGACTTTCTTGATCTGCAGTATTCCTGACTCCACAATGCCCCTCCAAATCTCAGCATAAGTGCAGGTTTCACTTGCTTCAGCCAGCAGTGAAGGGACTAAAGCCATGAAAAACATAATGATGTTTTCTTCCCATGTTAAAATGAATTTGGTTTGTCTTTAGGAGGTAGGTATCATGAGAAGCCTTCTTCCTCCTTCCCCTAAGTGTATTTCCTAGAAAATGTCATGTGAATCCCTAGCATTAGTCAGAAGGAAAAAACAAAAGTTGAGAATTACCAGAAAGGGAGTAAAGAATGTAATAGAAAGGAATTTTATGCCACTATATGAATCCATGATGCACTCACAGCCTAAATAGTGAATGTACTTCTGAATCTACTTCTGATCATTCTAACCTATAAATATTACAGCAGAATTAGACAAGGAACAGTAGAGGGCAAAAGCATGATCAAAACATTGAAAGGCTTTGCTCAGGCAGTGTACTGAGGCCCTTCAGTCCAGAGAAAACATAACCCAAGGAGATTAGCAGATCACTAAAATATCTAGAGTGGCAAGCAAAACAACTATTCATCATTTCTCAGAAAAAGAAGGAAGCAAGAATCTCTCAGTGGAAATTACCAAACTGCAGGATTAAAAAACCACGAAGGGAAGTGTTTTCCATGGACTGCAGAATGAAGCAGGGGGGACTCATTGACACAGGATGTTGTGGAGGTCAAAAGGAAAATGATTAAGGACTAGATCACTTCACAGAAAAGTCTACTGAGTCCTGTTAAATGTGATGGTCTGGATGTAAGACACAAATCTAAAAATCCCTCATCACCTATTGTTTGAAGATGAAAAGGTATATACCACAGGAAGAGCAGATTTACCTTGTTTATTACGCTTCCCTAAACATCCATTAACAAAACCCTTAATAGTCTGAAAATTGGCCTTTCAGTCTTGTCTGATAAGCCCATATTTGTGTTTTTCTCTTTCTCTCAGTAAGACAGGAAGATGTGGTAGAAGTTTCCTATCTGCTTTACTGAGCCTCCCAGAGGAAAGCATGCCAGTGGGACACTTTGGAGCAGAGCCCTAGCTCTGAGATGCTAGCAAACGCTCTGGCTCATTACATGTGAATGATGAATCCCAGAATATATAGGTCACTCTCTCAGCTTTGCCCTTGGCCTGCTGCATGCCTCACTCAGTGATTATCCCAAAGCTTAGTATATTCTGTGCAACAGAGATATACAAAGGGAAAAACACACCTATGTTAGCAAGAAAATACAGCTTTTCCTATCATGGGTGTCAGTACCTTGGGAGAGACAAGCATAGAAGAGTAATCCAGAGATTTAGGGTAATAACCTAGGCACAGGTGACTGTGACTTTGGATTCACCTATTTCTGTGCCTTGGTTCTCAGTTTAGAAGATAACAATTGTGGGGTAGGTTTTTGCTTTGTTTTGCTTTTTAAGCTTGCAAAGGTTTTATGTGGCAACGACAAAACATATGTCAGATGTTTTGATAACGAGTGAGGCAGAAACCATAAAAATACCTGAACTTACACTACATGCCTGCAAATGGTGCTGAAGTTAAGTCCAGTTCTGACATCTCCAAATGGCTTTTGCTCTCCCCAATTTAATGCATATAGTCTTTTTAAAAATAAAAGTGAAATGTAGCATGGTTCACTAAGAGTACTTCTTTAGAAGCTAGAGGGTGGATTTGCCCCACTTCATATCAAACCGTTTGCACCAGATGGTTGCAATGTCAATGTAAGGACAAAGTCAATGCAGATTTTAGAAAACAGCAATGCTGTGGAAAAAGTGCTCCCTCTGGTTATTTTGCTGGAGAATTATTTGCTTACAGCAGAAGAGAAGTAGGGCAGAGGGCAGTTAGGTTTACCTGCATTGTTTTCACCACTCCAGTCAGGACGAGGGTTGTTTGTCAAACACGGGGGTTTTTTTGTGTATGTGTGTGTGTGTGTATCCCAAGGGCACACGTTCCTGACACGCCCTGTTAGTTTTCTGAGGGGGTGAGGGCTCTTTCTTGTTTTCTGGATGCAGTAGGGAGGGAAAGAACATAGCTTCACTCCCTGGATGGGTTTCGGTCATTCTCTTTACCCGCCACACCAGCCGTGTTGTGAGCAGCAGAGACCCACAACGACAGACGTGACCGAGGCAGCTGCTGGAGCCAGCACAGCCTCCTTCCAGCCCCATCTGACACGACCACAGTGCTGCGTGCTGGCAGCCCCGGAGGATTACAGCATCAACGCTGGCTTTCTGTTAACCCTTCTGAGCTCACAACCCGCCGAACCACGACACGAGCTGTGACAAACACGACAGCACCCAGAGCAGAAGTGTCTCTGCGGAGACAGCTCCTTAAATAATGGCACGCTCATGTGGTACCTGTTGCTCTTGTGGCGCAGTCAAGAATACTTCCCTTAAAACAGAAATTAGAAAAGGAAATTGTCTTCCAAAATTTTGAAAATGGAAATCAAAAAAAAAACCCCAAACAGGTCATGCCAAGACACTGAGTGGAGGTAACAGCAGTAACTTCAAGGGTTATTGCTTCAGGAGGAGAGTTAACATAAATCATTTGTGCATCCACACAGGGAAGTAGCATGGCCATGTTCTGGGCAATGTCATGTTGTCTGCTTCAGCAATTACAAAATATTCAAGTGCAGTGTGCTTGATTGCTGAGGAGATATCTTCACAAACTATTGATTACCATATAAAATAAAAATATTTTAAAAAAAATAGTGGTAGTGTCCAAGAGAAGTGCTGAACTGAAAACCACAGAGATTAAGGATAATCTTAAAATACATCTTTGGGACTGTGAGTTGGCACTTCTGCTCCACAACCATGTCATGATTCCAGGGTGCTCTCGCAAGCGAGGTGGAATCTAATGGGTATCATTATGATACCTCCTAGTTAATGGCAATCACACCTCTGACTGCAATGCTTTTGTGCTCCAGAGCAAACACAGATTGGCAGTGGCACATCTACATTTTGCAGGGTGTTAGCACCCCTCCCTGTAATGACAGCTTCTTACAGGAATGCTCTACTGACAGCCTGAGGAAGGACCAGGGAGATGGCCTTTTACCTGTATGAACCCTGAGCTGATTTTGACCTTGACAGCATGGGTTGTTTTTCTTTTAATACAGGTTAATGATTGTAGCTCTTATGTTAGGTAGCGCAACAGAAAAATTGTGGACTTTTATTACAGACTGTACCTGTAATAATCTGCCATTCATGAACAGGAAAAAAATGGCAGTTTTCTCTGGCAAACCATAAAAGGTTCAGAGATAACAAATATGAAGAGTTAAGACTATCCTACTGTCAGACCTGGTCTTAGAAAGTGACATTTGCTACTGAACCCTTTCTTATTGCTTATTTTGCTCTTCACTCTTTTTCTTCCTCCTTCAGCATCTAAATATCTACGTATCAGCAGATCCTTTTAAGTCTGTCATTCAACATCTTGCTCCTCCTTTCCCTTCGATGAGAAATTGCCTTCTCTTCCCTTTTTATAGCAACAATAATACAGTTCATTCCCCATGCCAGCTTTTTTTTTTGCCTCTCATCTGAAACTACTAGTAAAAATGACATAAGTGACGTTGGATAATGCCAGTTGCACAATGCCACGCTAGTAATTAGTCATAGGCCACCTGACATCCAAACCTCTCTTATTTTTCTGTTTTTCTTACATTTTTTACTTGAAAAAGAAGATCTTTTCCCCAAACTCCCAAATGCGCTAATCCGTGAAGCATTCCAACAATAAGGAAATGAATATTTAATTACTTTAATTCTACTATGTTATTGAAAGCAGAGTTTCAAGCAAGTTCATTTTGCATGTGGTGGTATTAAAGCAGTCAGTTTCAGTCCCCAAGTCTCATCACAAGTGCTGGAGCCATGAATAGATCTGGGTGTAAGTTGCATTGTTCCAGTACATTGAAATTCTGACTGTGTCTGGTTAGTATTGTTCATAACAAGTGAAAACCAAAGCTCATCCTGTCCCTCCTAATTTATTTTTTTTTTAAAAAAGGCTTTGCACCCTCTTGTTGCAAACAAACTCTATTGCAGCACACGCAGAGCACAGCTACCAATTCTATATTTTGTCCAACCGAAATAGGTCAGTTTGGAAGCACTCCGAAGTTGCACAGAAGTTGGCATTTCTGATTATTCGGGCTGAACGATTCCTACGGGCCAGTTGTCAAGCACAATTTGCAAAGGCTCCTGGCACTCTGGCCAGGGGGGAATTCCCCAATTTATGCTATAACACAGACAGCAGCAGTAACGTTTTAATCAGACAGTAGAGCCTGCTGGGAAGCTCTGTTATAAACCACAGTTATGCCCAACAGGACTGCAGGTCAGCATGGCCAGGGAGTCTACAGTGGGCTGTGCTCCCTTAGTGCAGCCACCATGGATGTCAATGCAAAATTAAACCAAGGTGTTTCCCCTCTCCCTTGACACTTACACACTACAGTAAGTGGCTGTAGTAAATTATTCCTTCTGCATGCTACTATAAGCTATTTTAAGAGCTATGTGTGCTGCAGTTAGGTCAGAGAATACCTTGTACATTAACAGGGGAAGCTGCAATTAGGAAGCAGAGACAGAGCTCTTAATCTGGAGGACTCACAAGACATGGGTGAAAGATGGATCCTGAGAGCTCACTTTGGGCACTTAAATGCATGTCAAGCATGAGCTCTCCATCTGTACTAAACTTCTGAGACATGTTAGTGAACACATTTTTGCAATCAAGACTTTCAAATCAAAAGTAGAGTTTCTGATTGGCTTTTATGTTGAAACTATTCTGTCTTTTAAGAACACTGAGGAATGAAAGGGCAGTAATATCAGCCTTCATCTCATGGTCTAGTTGAGAAGGCCTCAGTATAAAACCAAAAATACTTCAAGGAAAAGAGAGGAGGAACAAGAAAAAAGACCCATAAAACTATGGAAGTGGCAGAAAAAGATGTCGTGCATTTAAAAAAAAAAAAAAGGCAACAATAAACCCCCGGTGTTCAAATGGAATTAAAAATATATAACCTTGAAAGTTATATCGTAAGTACAATAGTTCCTAAGTTCGTGTTTTAAATACATGAACTAGTATCTTTCTTCAAGCAATTATAGTATCCCTAATTAAATTGTGGGTCTTTTACTGTAATATCAATTAGGTCTTTAAAAACCACAGTATTTATTTATCAATGAAACAACTTGATAACATGGCGAAGGCAATAAAATAGATCAGTCTGTAACGCCCACTGCTAGAGAGAACAGACTTCATTCAGCAGTATCTGGGCAGTTAATCTCCACTAACTCCTGAGGACCTGCACAGACTCACCCCTCTCAGGATGGGATCAGCCTTACTAACATTACAACTTTCTTTTTTGTATGTTCTTTTACCTGTTTTCTTTATACACAGTCATGAAGAAAATCATACTGTCATAGAGTACAATCTGTAATGAGGCTGTGTTATAATGGGTTCTTCTTTGCTGTAAAATGCATGTTAGTGTGTGGGGGAAAAAGATAAGGGCATAAAGTAAGTTTGGAGAGAGAATAAAACAGAAATTAGAACAAACAAAACAAAACAAAATACCAATTTCTTCATCAAAAGGTATGTTACATACTGACTGTCAAGTCTTCAGATGAACCAGAAAAGAAAGGAGTATTGGGAAATACCTCTGGAAACTATTTATGAACACTAGAGAGATGGTTGGGATGGGTTGTGTGTGCTCGACAGCAGCTACACTGTGGATAATAAAGGAATACTAGACAACTAGATCTGCTGGTGGGTTTGAACGGCAGAGATCTGTCTGCACTCAGTGTGACACTACTTCATGGGAAATAAAATGTACAAATCCTCTGAAGAAGAATACAAACAACAGCGCAGAGGGAGAGGTAGGACAAGCTTCCCCCATTGCCACAGAATTATGCAGCTCTTTGTTTACTAGGCTATTACATTGACAACTGTGTTGAGGTATATATACCTTTAAATCAAATGTTTGATATTTCTCTCAGTTTTGTTTGTTACATCTCACCAATTTCATTACTCCTTTCTGTTTCTTCTTTTGACCATATTTCTAACATGGTTTCCTTTAAGCATTCTTCTACAGACAATTTCTTCATCGGGGTCTCACAAACATCTTGATTTGTGAAAGTGTCATTTATATTTACATACATGTTTCTGGGTCAAAAACCAACCTCCAAATTACTTCAGCATTTGCCTGCAATGACTTGCCGATGTCGACATACGCCCGCTTTGGACCGCGCACAAAAAGCGTAGAGCTCCATCTGCTGCTGGAGGGGCCTCTTGCTTGAATTGTCACCACACAGATTCCTCCTGCAAATGCATTTAGGGAGGACACAAAGTTTGTGCCACTGAAGGGTCTTTGGGAGCTCTACACAGTCTGCCATTCATGTAGGCTTCCAGATGAGCCTGTCTGCTTTGCTCCCGTGCCCAGGACACTTGGGTACATCAAAAATAGCATTGATGAACTCAGCCTCTACTGAATGAAACGTCTGGAGTCACAGAATTGTTATTTTCTTCAGGGAAACAACTGCACCAATGGAAGATTTAGCATTCATTTTGACCAAAAATTCAGGAGATTTTGGTGACAAAAGTCACCTGAATCCTCTGAAATGTGATGTAGAAAAATGATTCCCACTCTTCCAAATACCTTTGGAAGAAAGAGGGGTATGCAGGCAAAAGCTAAAGTGGTAACTAGATATTAGAGATCGACAAAATATTACAGCAGGAGCATGAACAATACTACAAGTCAGCCAGAAATTGAAAATATCACTTTGCTTTCTTAAAATTTTCTCCAGGAAAAATGTCTTTTTTTTTTTTTTTTTTTTTTTTAACAAGGAATTAGCTACCTGGCAAGACTATTCCAATTGTGTTACAGATATCAAAAGCTAAATAAAAATAAACCTATAAAAGTTGAAAGTGCAGACTTGGGAGCAAGTAGTCATCTAACTGGTCAAAACAACATTATTGAGGGAACTAGGTAAAAATTTTCAAGGAAAACTGGCTTTTTCCAAGACTTATTAAGAACTGTGCTTTCCAAATGATGGTAATAATAAAGACATATACTATGCCTGGGTAGAAAGTTTTCCTGCTTTAAATTTGGAAATAATCACAATGTGGAACAGTGATTTCAACCTAGCTGAAACAAGCTGTTGTCCTTCATGACAGCATTCCAGATAATTCAGAAAACTTCAAATAATTTCAGGTTTTCATGAAAAGCAACATTTCTGGCAGGTTTGACCTGATACAGAATGTATAAACCTCTGCATCATCAGCCCTTGTAAGGAGAATTATACATTTAAGATATCTCGTTTTGTGGTTAAGTCCCAAAACATTGCTTGCAACGGAGGGGGTAAGACTGTGAAAGATCTGTTGTGTATCACACAGACAGTCACTACCACAACACAGGGGTCTGCAACAAAGACTTGTGCAATACACCAAGAAAGGTGATGAAAAGAGGAGAAACACTTACTAAGCTGAAATAAATGGGATAAGTACATAAATCAAACACTCATTGCCAAACCAGTTTGACCAAATCCAGGAAAGATGGAAACAATTTTGCAAATGGCAAACCTCCAAAACAGTGATGCCTTACATAAGGTTCAGGGAATGTTTCCTTTGAAGCTAAAAGGCACCTGACTGTAAAATCTGTGATCAATATAGGAAGCAGAAGGAAGAAGCAAACCAGCTACAAACAAAAATTCCTGATGGCATTTTAATTCTGCATGCATTAGACAGCTCTCAGGGAAAATGTATATACTTGAAATAAAACGCATGTAAAATATACAGTGGTGATCCTTGATAGTATAGATATTTCTCTTATCAGTTAGGGACTCCTTCATTTGCATTTTCTTTTTATTTTCTGAAGTCTTGAAAGAATGAGATTTTATAAAATTAAATGAGTTTGCTCTTCTCTGCTAAGGAGTATTGCTGATCACTTTTTATGAAAATTCAGGAGTTTCTTGTAGCTATAAATATTGGCTTTTGAAGCATTTAGCAACTTCAGGAAGTATCATCAGCAATTAGAAGAAGAATACATTAAGTTTGGAATTAGATGTGATAAAACTTCATACTATTTGCCCTGAAATTTCCTGGGCCAAAATACTAGCTGTATTTTAAGGAGGCCTGGCTCCCACTGATACAAATAATCCCGTTAGGGAAAGCTTGGTGAATTGTCTGAAAAAGCTTAAAACCAAATTTCCCACTGCTATATCTTTCAGAAGTTAAGTATTACCAGTTGGCCTCTTGACTAGGGACAGACCTAAGGAACAAAGCCTAGCTCCAAAGGTCAATTTTCCTCAAAACACAGCAAACATTTGGGTTGGTTTTTCTGATTTGTTTTCCAAAAATGAGATATAAAATTAGTTGTTTGAATATATCTTCTAGCTAATGCCTGCAGTAGTGCCAGTTAGAAATGTGTTTCAGCACCTCAACTGAACACATATGTAATATCCTGTCCATTTTTAGGTTGGTGAACAGTCTCACTGGTTTTAATAGGACCACAGTCAAAACAGTATCTCATATGTCTTTTAACAAGACAGAAAACAGAATGTTTGACCTCCCAGGGCAAACTCAAAACACAGCCAACAGTCCTTTCCAACGTGCAGTAAGTTGAGTAGGCATGGCAGGAGGCTGTTTTGGAAAATGTCATTTCCATTTGATGAAGAAAGATCTGGGAAGCTACAGGCTGTTCAAACTCATTTCAATTCCTGAGAAGAAAATGTAGCAAATCTTCCTGAAAATCACTTTTGGACAAATGAAGGAGACAAAGGTGATGAGATGTCTGGTTCAGTAAATAAGGGGATGGAAGTGGATGTCATTTAGCTTTAGTAAGGCTTTTGACACAGTCTCCCAAAGCATCTTTTTAGCCAATCTGGAAAGGCATGTCTTGTGTGCAGGGAGCACTAGCTGGACTGCCAGCCTCAAAGAGCTCGAAATTCAAAAGGTAGTCAGTTACTAGTGATGCTTCTAAGTGCTAAGTGAGTGCTGATCTTGGTACAGGTGTTGCTTAACATTTGCCTTAACAAGCAGGATGAAGCTAATCACTGTCTGTTACCAACACTCTACTGTCAATAGGAATGGTCTTGGCCATAGAGTCTCAAGGCTCCATGGAGATGGACATCATCCTAGTATACTGGTGGCATTAAAAAGTGTATACAGTAATTGCATAAACAAACATAATAGCACACATACAATATGTAAAAAATGAACTTTCTTGATATTGGCCTTACTTTATTTGCTGTTCATCTGACTAGACACTTCAGAGCAGAGAACAAATCTACATTTTAGTTTATTTGAGAACCAGCAACAAATGTCAGTTCTGATTGAGATCTTGGGGAACTATCAGGTGAGCATGTAAGAGTAAATACAGCCACAAATTAGGAATCCTTTCTCATTTCCATAAAATGGCCCCCTTGGATATAAAACTAGAAATCCAGGATAGGATTTTTTATGGTTAGGCAGACTCATCAAAAATGTTTCAGACCTCTCAAATTTTTAATATGTGATTAAATTCACATTGATTTGATGCACTGTTTTGATGTGTTTCTGTTGCAGAAGTAAATCCTGAATAAGCTAGATGAAACTTACCACTTCCTTTTGTCTTCTTTCCTCTGTCCCAGTCTATTGGGTAACTACAGGTGTCCTGAAACTTTTCTAAATATGAGCTGGCTCTGTGCTGTACAAGTCAGGGCATTTTGCTTAGTTCTTTTAACTTCTCTATTCCCAAGTGACCAAGCCTATCTGTCTAAGAATCTGTACTACATATATGAAAATATGCATGTATATATTAAGGATTTATTGCCATTTTCCATTTTTTTTAAAATATGTGAATAGTATTCTGAGGGATCCTATCAAATGTTAATATATGTGTTGAGAAAGAATTCTCTTTAGCAAAGTTCTTTTTTAAAAACTAGAAAACAATTTGTCTGGGAATACTCTTTGTTATTCCTAGGGAAATATAAAACATTTATTAAAAACACCAAACGAAGAACCCCAAAAGAGATTTCATGCCTCCTGCTAGTGTCTGCCATGACAGAAGAGAAATTGTATGAGACATTCCTGCATGACAGATGGTGTTGGGCATTCCTCTTGGCACATAGCTCTTCAGCTGCTGACTACTCTAAGAGACCTGGATGTACAACAGCTTGTGGTCTATTAATTTGTGTAGGTCTGTTTGATGGTGCAGGAGTACTGCAAGTTTTACTTGTTCTCTTTGTCTCTGCCCTAAGCCTTCATGAAAAAAACACTTTGTGGGCATCAGATTAGCAACTCCTCTATGCTATATGATCCAGAAAATGTTGAGGTGTATGCAATTCATCCCAAAGGCCTCCTTCTAGCCAAATACCTTTTGATGATTTGAAGCTGATGGAAGACTACCGTAGAGGGATCAAAGGGATTGCTTTCATATCTGGTTTTAGGTTTGCTTGTTGATTTTGTATCTCAGGTATGTGCTAATGCCCTTATTGATGAGAAAAACTTTGGATACAAAATACAAAGCATCTGATGCTGGATTCTGTTGGAATGGAGTTTCCTTAAACTATAACACTCCTCCTAATTTTCCTATCTTGTTTTAATTTGAATGCATCCCTTCAGGAAGAAATTGAGTCTGATAATAGTAAATGGAAATAAAAGACTCCTGCAACTTACCACTAACAGCAAAACTAAAGCAACGGGAAACTGTCCAGAAAAAGCAATTAAATTGATCTTATGGTGCACTGAGTAATACATATACTGTAAGATACAGATTATCCAGTTTATGCAATAAATTTTCAGACCCATTCTGTCAAAAGCATTTGGTAATCCCACTAACATCCATCGACTTCAACAGAAGTGTAACTGAGACAAAATGAAGCACATCTAAGCAAGTGCACATTGTCTATCAGGAGCATGACTATATCAAGATTGGAAATAATGCATTGAACTTCTAATCCAGAGAAAAAAACAACTAACATTTGTTACTGTTTTCTTCTTTTGTAAGTAAATATTAAGTAGAAACACAAATGGTTAAATGACAATGTATACAACATATACTAAACACAACAATTTTCAAGATTTCCCCTTTAAACATAACTATACATTTTTATCAATGTAAAAAATATCTTATTACCAAACTTATTGTTAAGTGGAGTTCCTTCCAAAAAACACCTTGACTTCAGTTGGCAGAGTACAATTACCAGTAAAATGAGGAGTATTGAATTTTGGACCCTATGCAAGGCTGTGACTGAAGTCACCACCTTATTAATGTACATTGGGTTTTGTAATGATAGGTAGGAGCTTTGTTTCAGCCTGTGAAGTTTGTTTTCAGAACAGTGGCCTCTCAAATGAGTCCTGCAGTTTACAAAACATTACTACGCTTGACTTTTAGCAGCTGAAGTTCATGACACTTTTCTTAAAGGCACTCACTGCCAACTAATGATTGCACTGGCATTCACTGCCAATATGCATTTGAAGTTTACTATACTTTAAATATATTGCAATTGACTTAAAGGAAGGCACAAATATCTTAACGTTTGCAGTATTCTCTTTCTTATTTGCTCAAAAAGGATGCAAAGACACAAAGTGGTTTATGATTTGTTCATAAAACTATTCATATATATGCTGGTTTAGGCTGGGTTGGAGTTAACTTTCTTCACAGAGGCTGGTATGGGGCTATGTTTTGGATTTGTGCTGAACACAGGGTTGAAAATACAAAGATGTTTTGTTATTGCTGAGCAGAGCTTACACAGAGCCAAGGCTTTTTCTGCTTCTCGTACTGCCACATTGGCACAGAAGTTGGGAGTGCATGGGAGACTGGGAGGAGACACAGCTGGGACAGGTGACCCAAACTGACCAAAGGGATATTCCACACCATATGACATCATGCTCAGTATGTAAGGTGGGAGGAAGAAGGAGGAAGGAGGGACATTTGGAGTGATGGCGTTTGTCTTCCCAAGGAACCGTTATGTGTGATGGGCCCTGCTCTCCTGGAGATGGCTGAACACCTCCTGTCTGTGGGAAGCAGGGAATAAATTCCTTGTTTCGCTTTGCTTGTGTGTGCAGCTTTTGCTTTCCCTATTAAACTGTCTTTAGCTCAACCTATGAATTTTCTGGTTTTTACCCTTCAATTCTCTCCCCAATCCAGCTGGTGGGGGAGTGAGCGAGCAGCTGCGTGGGGCTTGGTTGATGGCTGGGGTTAAACCACAACAATATAAAATACAGTTATTACAGGTTTCAATAGCTGAGCTGAGTACAAGCCGAGTTCTATTTAGTTGCAATTATATAATCCTTCTGGAGTTAAGGGCAAGTCAAAGAACTGGACAAGTCAAAGAATTGGGTCTTAAATTTATCAAAGATATTAATACTCCTGGAAAGCTGAACAACAAAGTAATCTCACTGAAACTATGGGACCATTTATAATAAATTCTTCTGGTTCTCATGATCTTGGCTCTGATTATACTTCCACCAGCACCAATGATGTGTAATTCAACTAGAGGCAGTGTAAAATGGGTAGGTGAGACCACAATCATGCCTTTTGAGTCCAGAATCAACCTCTTCACAACTTTTACTTAAAAGGAAAGTTTTTTCCCCTTGATTTATATTACAGTTTTCTTCCTAGGTATCCTGGCAGAAAGCCAGTCTCTCTTTCTCTCTCTTTTACTCTTTTTCCTCAGAGGTACATAGCAATTACACAGCACTTAGAAAAGCTGCCAAGGACAGTTCAGCTGTAAGTGTCATAACAAGCATCACATTTCACACATTTCTTAGCCAGCCTTGATGTAATGCAGGAAAGATCAGATGATCTTTGGCATGTGCAAGCAAAGGACAGACCAATCTACCAGGTCAAAGCTACAGCAGGGTGAAGCTGCTATTAATGTAAGGAGTTTACTTTCCTGGAAATATTTTGGCCTTGAAATTCAGAAGGAGCTTCAAATCTTAGAAAACTAGACAGGGAGCTGAATACTTACCTCTTTGGCACCTTTTAAACCTCTCTGTTGGAGGTGGCCCCTTCCAGCCTTAACCATTCTGTGATTCTGTGCGATTTACTGCCAAACTTACCCCGAATAGGTTACAACACAACAGGCTGACTCCTCATTTCTACCTCCTGCCTCCTCACGTACAGGCTGTAATTATATAGCACTTAAAGGCAAGGGGCTCTAGGAATCAGTAGACCTGCAAAGAGGACAAGTCTCTTCAAGGCCAGGCTGCTGGGAATCCAGGCAGGGGCAACAAAGAATTGTGGTCAGTAACAAAAAGGAAACAGGAAAATGCCTATGACCTCTGTTACAACACAGAGCACCTTCAACCTCCATAATACTGTGTTACTGACAGCTAAATGTGCATGTGAGTGTCTGGAGGTATCCTGATTAAAAGGAAATACAAACCAGCTGAACCCAGTCTTGTGCCTCATCACCAACCAGAAACTGGACTGGATCCCTTACCCCATCACTTCTTGTGCCTGCCAGACAGAGCTCCATCATCAGGCTGCACCTGCTGCAAAAGCGGACGAATCTCACATTTAAGAACAGCATCAGTTTGCATTAGTGTGTTTAGGAGACTTCCTCATCATTTCAGGAAGTGTCAGTTCTCTCATGAGAACAACCTCAACGATTTTGCAGAAAAATTGAAAGGAGAGTAAATAAATTAAGAAAGGACACTTTTAACCTTGGTCTGTAAGAGCCTGAGCCAAAGACCACCAAAGACAGCAGGAAAACCTGGTGCAAAACCACTGCTAGTGAAGCTACACAGCTAATATCTGTACTCTAGACTGAGCTGCAGCCGGCAGACAAGAGTGGCTCAGGGGACTAATCTGGAGATTGCTGTATTGTTATCTGTGATATCAGCAAACTACAGATACAGATGGATTTTGAAACAGCATTTTTCCACCACGGTGGTACTCAGTTGACAACAGCAGTTTTTTCCAGGAAACGTTATGAGAATTCAGAAGAAAATAGGACTGTCCCTACATCAATCTATTTGCAACACATGTCCCACAGCTTTTTTAGCATCTCCTCCCACTATAGATCTTAATTATTCATGTATCCAGCCTCATTTTACTGCATCTCAGACTCCTATAAATCAGGCTTTTGCCCTCTTCTTAACTTTCATAATTCTGAAAACAGTTTTCAAGAAAAATAAGATTTTGGTCTGCTTACGAGGGTCTTCCTGTGTGGAATAAGATTTGTAAAGTACTAAAAGTCCTGCAAACTTTATTTAAGTAAAATGTTGAGCCACCCACAATGAGTTCAGAGGTAGACAGATCCTGCTGTGACTGACTCCTTTGCACAATGACTGAGATAGATTGAGAAGGAAAGGGCAATTTCCTACTGCACCAGCGAGAGCAGCAGAGAGGCTGCAGAGCATGTATGAAGGGAGAGGGGGGAAGGAAGGAAATGAAGAGCAGGGAGCACTGTTTTTCAAGACAGGAAGAGGACAATAAACTCTCATCTCCTTTAGCAGAGAAACATAGGACCAGATGGACCATCATAAGCTAATGTGTTCAAGTGCCCTGCTAAGGCAT
>NW_008673275.1:82148-100448 GCF_000695815.1 Acanthisitta chloris
CCAACTTATATCCATTTGTCCTTGGGACAAGACCAGGAGGACACATATGCCTTTCCCTTATCTAAAACTTAGTGATAGCTTGTTGATAATAAAGGCAATTTGAATGCCTGTTTCATTCTCACTTAAGCAACCATTTTGTCTAATCAAATCCAGCTCACATGCTTCCCTTCCTCCCTCCCCCAAAGTCTTAAGACAAAACCAACACACTCAAGACCTTCTTTTCACTTTCACTTTATCAAAAAGGTTGATTTTTAAAAAAAAAAAAAAAAGAATTTCCTTCAAATGTCACTGAAAGTTAAAAATAGGAAGGTACCAGAAAAGCCTTTTATAGTGCAGTCATAACAGTGCCACATCACTGTTGAGCACCACAATTAAAATGATCCATTATGACAGTGATGTGATACATCTCTGCATTTGGTCTTTCAGGATGCAGATGAAAAAAAATAGCACAATTTTTGTTCTGTCTGTCAACCACTTTTTCAAATGGGGTACTCATATACTTGGAGATGATAAAGTATTCTTTCCTTTAGATGCCATGATATGGGTATTTTCTAAACATTATTGTATAGCCACCAAACCTGCAAAGACAAGAAAAGGAAGGCTAAGAAAGACTCCATGATACATAATATTTCTAGCTGGATCCAAGAGCCACAGTTTATTTGGAATACTGTGGCCAGGAGAGTTATGTTGCCTTTTGTGCATTAGGTAAGAGTTGCAGGTGTGAAATCACTTTTGATATTTAGATAATCAAATTAATTTAGGAGACAAATTTGTGCTGACATTTGTGAATGTGGATGCTGCTACAGTTCAGACTGCAAATGAAATGTGGAAACTCTTTAAAGCTGAAACCATCTAAAGAGGCATTTCTGAATAATATGAATACTGTGTTTCCAAACAGCAAAGGGCCATCAGGAGAACTGTTTTCTTCAAAACCCAATCCTGTTACACAATGCATAAATGATTATAAGAGTCCACATTACACTAAAACTTAAGTAAGTCAATCTTAAATTATAAGTAGCCTTATCAAGATATTCATGAATACTTTGTTCCTTTATTCTATGTGAATTAAGATCAAAGAAAATTGCAAAGTGAAAGCAATTTACAGATGCATTCATTAAGTAGATAAAAGACAAAAAATTTACCATTGCACCAAATCTTGAGTATGCACTTGTGGCTGAATTACACTAGTGAATACGAACCTAAGTTTAAGAACTTGCAGGTATTTGAAGCATGGTGTTAAAAATCAGTGGCAATGCCAGTGGCCAGCCAATAAGACCCATGCTCATGAAGCTCCCCTTCAAGTTGACTTGGCAATGGAATCAGCTGTTTGTGATATGAATGTTACGTACTCCAAGATGTTTGACTGCTAGTTCTTTGCAGAGAGGACCCTTAGGAACTGCAGCTTTTTTTTTTATAGTTCCTTCTGCCTATACAGATGACATGAACTTGCATACATAAATATTGAGGTGTCTAGCTCAGTAGAATTGCACCAGTGGAAAAACTGGTGTAGAGAAAGAATAATCTCAGAAGGAAAGAGTCTAATTAGTGTTTAAGTAACATAGCTATTTTTTGTAACTCTAAGGACTGGAAAATTTAGATTATTTATTTATCCAGGACTGAAAAATCAACACTGCAATTGGTAACTCAACAACAGAAGTGATACTGAAACTAGATGGTAATTCACAGAAGAACATGCTACCAATGTGATAAAGGTGTTGCATGAATCAGCACTGAGAAGAACCAGAGTATATAATAATGACATTTAACTCATAAAGAAGGCATTGGGGGTAAAAAAAAAAGCCCAGCCTCCCATAACTATCTATACCAAGTGGGGCAGGGAGTGAGGAGGGATGACTTGTTTGCCAAGACGGAGTAGGTTATTTCACATAATTACATCAGAAAAAGAACACTTAGAGGAAAAAAACCACATTTGATGATGTTAATGGTAGGAACAACTGGAATATGGGACAGTATAAAGGCCATTTGTAGAATGTGTACTACTGGAAACACCCAAAAATCAACTGAAGAATAAACCGAAACTGTTAGAACTTTCAGGTTTTCTACCACCTACACTGTAATACCCCAACCTGGGCAGAAGTATTTAGTACCTCAGTCTTATTTTTATGTGCTGCCACTAGTTTACCCAGCACATTCAGCCACAGGCCAACATTCTCATCATTTGTTCTTTTTGCTACTGATGTAGTGGCAAGCATGACCTTGATGTTTATTGTCTGTTGCAGCTCTAGCTGAACGTTTGCTTTTCTACTACCACTCATGCCATCTTGGGCAACTTCTATATTCTTTGTAGCCTGTTTCTGCCTCTTACATAAGTGGTTTTTACATTGGAGCTCAGTCACAGGTTCCCTATTTTGTCATCCAGTCTTGTGACAAATATACTTGTTTCCTTGAGTCCTGGCATGAACACTTTACTCCTTTCAAACAATATCTTGAGCTCCTTTGCTCTTCAATGATGCCTTTTACAGGATCCCATCTACCAGCTCCCCCTGAACAAGACAAAGTCTGCTCTGCTGAAGTCCAGAGTCTGTCGCTTGTCCTTTGCTCATTTCATTCCACTTACGATCTTGAACATCACTGCTCCGTGGTTACTGGGGACAAGGCTGCCATTGATCCCACTGAGAAACAACATAATCTCAGATTGTAGCATTCAGAGGGCTGAGGTACTCAGTCCTACAACACAGATGAAGTCACAGAACTCAAAATATTCTCAGGGAGGTGGTGGATTCACCATCCCTGGAGGTTTTCAAGACAAGGCTGGATATGGCACTTAGTGCCATGGTCAAGTAACCACGGTAGGGTTGGACTCAATGATCTTTGAGGTCTCTTCCAACCTGGTTGATTCTATGATTTGCAGAGGAAAGTTCACTGTGCAATAGAAAATGTGCTAATTTTCTTTTTCTTCTTAAAAATGTAAGAAATAGCAAAGGCTGTACAGTGTGTGTGCATGGATTTCTCTATTTAGGAGAATTTATATCGGCTTTCTCAAGATACAGTTATGAATTCTGACATACCACATAAATACATTTATTCTTTATAGAATAGGGCACTGGAGGATTTTGAAGCCATGCTCTTAGCCACTTCCCTTTAACTGCCCAGCAATGACAACTGTACCAGTCTCCTATGAATTCACTGGCAGCTGTTTATTTCTTTATGCCTCAGCGCCTTTCTCCACCCTGTTGTCTCTTAAATTGTAAGCTCTTTGTGGCAGAAAGGCCTTTTGTTCATTGTTTTGTGGTGAGGTTTTTTTTGAACAGCACCCAGCACAATAAGGAATGAGGTTCCTAAGCTTTACCATAACACTCAGCAGCACGTTCATAATTTTTTTCTATCTATGTAGGTGACATTTTAGACCCTTTCTACCCAGCTCAGCCAGACTCCAGGAGCTGCTCCATACATATCTTCCCAAAGGTAGTGGTTTCAGCTGCAGTGAGCAGATTGTTCCAAATACTCTTCTTCATATATGTGTAACATATATACTGCCTAATATGTCATTTACAGATATAATCAGCTTTTTGAAGAGAGAGAGAGGTACAAAAAGATGATCATGTTATAGGCTGCTTTTGTCAGAGAAAGCAAACGGATCTTTGTTGCAGTGAGTGGTTTTGTTCAAAAATAACATAAAGACAAATCAGAAAGAATGTGATGTTGTTCTTCATGATAGAGGAAGACAGTTCTTATTAACTGCTACTGAAGAACTGGCATATTTGCACTTAAGTTTTTACAATATGCGCTCAGGCCCAGAGAAAGGTTGTATTTTATTTTTGAAAGCTTTGGAACACCAGAACACCAGTGGTTTGTCATGCCTTCAGTGACACAGTCATGTAGAATAAGCCTCACCTTCAAAAAAATTACATGCCCCCCACAATCATAGGTGCATAATTTCCTGTGTGATGAAGAAAGCAAAACCAGTTTGTTTCTAAAGGCTTTGTTTCCTCTTTTCACAAGTTTTCATGAACTGTTTCTTGTTCTATAGGGTTTTAGCAAGTTGAGTTCCTTTCAAAGGGTAGCAAGTGCTAACCTTTGGAAGAGAAGGAACAAAATACATAACTCTTGCCTCTGGAGTTGACACTACTCAGGTCAACAGAGAGGTGAGTGATCAAACCATACTGATAGTCATCTCAAATGAGTCAGTGTTTAAGAACATGGTCTACAGCTATGTACTCTATTCAAGATTAATCAAAATAGTGCAGGATTTTGAGAACACTGATGAAAAACTCTATATTCTCATTTGTGTCTATACATCAGACCTGTTTCATTGTGGTGGTACTTTGAGCGAAACATCTTTTTGTTCCAGCAGTGACTATCTATTCTGAGCAAGATTTGAATAAATTAGTCTTTCCTTTCCCCTATGTGAATAAATTTGCCAACACTTCTAAGCATCTGCAAATAAAATAAAAATGTGACCTTTTGTGAACTTGCATAATATTTTGTACATTGTGTGTTTTTCTTGAGAAAGAATCTCTTGTGCTCTGCAACATGAATTTATGCCACATGAATCTGCCAAAATTTCAACTATTTGGTCCCGTAACATGTATTAAATATGTCTGTAATAAACTCTGAAGCAAATTCACCACATTCACCTTACACCATGATATCCTGTCAAAGACTGAAGAACTAAGAAGTATTATATCTGAAGTGTAGTTGTAAAGCTTTTGTAGCCTAGACATGCAAAACGCTTAAGGTGTACCTCTCAGGATTTGTTTATTTTCATCATGTAATATATTGTCCCCAAGTCTGCTAGTTTTTCTGAGAAGCTCATAACAAGTACTTTACTTTAAGACATGTTCTCTTTACTGCTTGCGAAAGAGAAAGAGCTAGATAATCTGAGTTCACTTTTAGGGGATTCTGCAAACAGCAAGGGACTCTTGTGCATCATCTCACAAGCTTGTTTGATTGACACTGAGAATAGAGTCGCGTACATCTCTGCTACCTTGCAGTACTCTGGCTATTTCAGTTGAGGACTCACAAGGGCAAAAAGACTAATGTAGCGACAGTTTTCTACCTCACCCCATCAGTACTGACCATACCAGGACATCGTGTGAGACAGAAGACTGTGCTGCCTTTTCACAGCCAAGATCAAGTCCCTTAGAGTGATAAAAATCCAGTGAATCACCAGTGGTGCCAAGTCTATTTATAAGGGTGATCAGAGACTTATAGTATACAGGATGGCTTTTCTATATGAGCAGCTTCTCTGAGATGGTCACTGAAATCAACATTGCGTGTGGTAAAGTCAGTGTTTTTCCTGCACCTACTGATAGTACAATTATTTCCATAATAATAGCAAGTAATTGATGCTGTTTACAATAATACTGAATGCAGGTGTGAAGGGTAAGTGCCAAAGGTGTGGAAGTAGCAATGAAGGAGGACCTAGTACATGCTGTACTCAATGAGAACGTGTAATATAAAATTCACAAAGCTTCAGAAGATCCAGGTGTCCACCTAGTGTTGCTCCAAAGCATTAATTCATGGGATACACTCCTAAGAGCTCCCAGAGCTTCAATCACTTTGTAAATCCACACGTTGCTTGAACATCTGAACTAGACTTAAATAAAACAGATTCAATAAAGTGCTGCACCCCTGTTCTTGGTGAAAAGGTGTTCAAATATTTTTGCAGCACAAGAGCATGGCAGCTGTAATTCCAGCTAGGAATAAATTTCTAGGAAGAGACAAATTCCATGTGAAACAACCACACAGAGACAGAATGTTTCTTTTGTCAGACAAGAAACAAAAGCTTCAAGGCACAAAGGAATCATGAAGGATTAATTACTTCACTGATATTGTCTCCCTGAAGTGGG
The DNA here is from genome assembly GCF_000695815.1 of Acanthisitta chloris. Classification (NCBI taxonomy): domain Eukaryota; kingdom Metazoa; phylum Chordata; class Aves; order Passeriformes; family Acanthisittidae; genus Acanthisitta; species Acanthisitta chloris. The sequence goes on from NW_008673275.1 coordinate 87,962, forward strand.
CACTTCAACAAATCAGCAGCACTTACAATGACATCTACCAAGAAAAATGTAATACCATCTTTCAGAATTATTCATTTTCACAGATCACATGTATACTGAAGCATTCTCTGTTTACCCATAAGATTGTCACAGTGGAAACGTAATAGTTTTTTGGATATTTCTTCTCAGTATAATGGCCATCATGACTGTGTGAGTACAGGCATCTAATAAAAGGAACTGGATGCTACAAGTGCAATTACTGAGAGAGCCAGACAAGCTGAACTACCCATGATATCTGTTTGTCTACAGTTTACATACAATACCTTTGTCAGCTAGCCATCTGGTTGCCTACACACATTGAAGTAGAAGATTTTTGTTAAGACTGTATTTCAAAGCCCTTTTGAAAGAACTCCCTTAGTCCAGGTGGTAAATGATTCTTCTCAGACTTTAGGGATTTTTAAAGGATTTAGCTTTATGAGAGGACTAAGTATCACAGAATTGCTGACCACAAGAGCACTTGCATATAGGCATTTGGATAAACACAGTACAATGGAATAATTGTTCTGAACTCTTGCAGATGACACAGAACTGGGATTCAAAGAGACGAAGAGGATGTAGGGATATTACTCAAAATATTCAAGAACAACTGGATGGATCCAACAAGCAGTGATCAGGCAGCTGCCAGTCTGTGAAACTAAGCCTGCCATATTTTCTTTGGAGCAAAGAGAAGGGCAGCTTCTAGATCTGCCTTGAAAGAAAAGTCATAGTAATATATCTATTAAAAATTTAGATAGGCTTTTCTTTCTTCTGAAAGAAAAGGTTGCAGGGCTTTCAGGAGATAATGCTACAGTCAAAAAAGTCAAGTTTATTTGGGCATGTTTATTTCTTGGACAGGCTTATTTACTGGACAGGTCAAGTGTTGCTCTAAGGTAATGTTTTTGCTCCAAGAACTGCCCTCCTCCTGCCACAGTAGGCTCAATTTCGATAGATCATGATTAAAAACACAGAATGATGCAACCTCAGGAAAAGGAGCAACAAAGAATGCAAGTTGTGCTAAAACCAGCCCCAGGCCAGGTTCGTACTATAGCTGGCTTAAGTCTGAGCCAAACAACAAACATTGCTAACAGTAATTTGCAGAGTTTGCAGAAAGGGCCTGGTCATTGGCAAAGCAAAACAGTGCAAAAACCTTGAACTGATATAGTAATCCATACGTGCTGGGGCACAGCAATAAAATGTGCTGACAGGTACAGCAGAGACTTGCGAAAGTGTTTGTTTTAAGAACACATCTGCAGATCACAATACAATAGATTCATACCTTTTTGCAGATTTTGCAGAGCTTCATCAATAAACTGCATTTCATGAAGAGCTGGACCAAAAAAAAAAAAAAAAAGGACAGTTAAAAAGATATTACAAGCATAAGCATGACAAAGATATCTATAACACTTCTATAATACCAAAAGCAGTTCCTCTGCTTTATGCTAGCCAAAGATCACCATGAGGAAGCTTAACTCCTCAAATTATCTGTGAAGGAGAGATGTACTCCTGTTATTTTGCTCTCAGTAGGTATAAATAAATCAGTCACTTCTGAAGACACAAATGTTCCTGTACTCCAACCAGGAGAGTACAGCAATGAAATCTTGTATAAAACACCAGAAAAAGACGGAGCGAGGGGAAAACCAAATCTTTGCAGGACTCCTGTTTACAACTTGCATCAGCAGTGCAAGGGGGAAACAAAAACATCATAGTTTTTGAAAGCAGGTGAGTTTTTCAGCAGCCCTTTTCTGGGTTAAGCAAGCCTGGAATTTTCACAGCTGTGTCTCAGAATTTGCAGGAATTCATATAGCATCTATATTTTAGAATCATGAATAGTTTAGGTTGGAAGGGACCTTAAAGATCATCTAGTTCCAATCCCCTTGCATGGCCAGGACACCTTCCACTAGACCAGGTTGCTGTCCAACCTAGCCTTGAACAGTTCCAGGAAGGGAGCATCCACAGCTCCTCTGGGCAACATGTTCCAGTGCATCATCATCCTCATTGTAAAGAATTTCTTCCTAACATCTAATCTAAATCCACTCTCTTTCATTTTAAGCCATTTCACTAAAAGTGCAACAACTGATATTAGTGAAAGCCATTAGCAATTCTTCTGCTCCAGAAAGTTTCTAGTTCATTCCAAACTGCTCCTGCTGTGCAAAAGCTACCCGTATCAGCTTGCACTCTATGCAAAAGTAAAGCTGAATTTGAGAGATTTCTGCAGTATTGGCCCATGGTATCAGTTTCAAACCACTAACTGGTTGGCTTGCAGCAAATGACCTAGAACATAGAGCTGTACTAGCTATAAACTTGCACTGTTCAAATAAACAGTGAAGCAAAGAGTGCTAAAGATCAGCTTAAGGTGGACCTGTGGGAAGAGAATTAGTAGGTTGTCTCAGGTTTACATTTAATTCCTTATAATTAACTTAGAGTACATGTAGTGGCCTTTCTCCAAGGAGACTGATACTGTGTTTATTTATAAAACAACGGGGGTGTGTTATATTTCTTGTATTGTGTTAAGAATCTTTCGTTACTAAAGAAGCATGGCTTAAGCATTACAGTTTGTGTTTGCCTGTAGAGGAGAGGGGAATGTCATTAAAAATACACATCAATGCTATGTTCCACGTTACCAAAAGCTACTAAACCCTGGGTGTAGAGTTATATTTTCAGAAACCATCATTAGAATTTATGCTTCAGATGTTACCTACAGCTGATGTTTCTGATCTTATTTCATTTGTTTATTGGGGTTGCATTGCAGCTTGAAATCTGAAAACTGTTCTACAGGAAAGCAAGCATATACAACAATCAGTTACTGTAAGACTTGACAGATTATAAATCATTTTATTACGTTTGTTTGATTTGTTTTTTTTTATATTGTGTTTGATTATCTCTACTGCTCCAGCACAAAGGATACCTCCTGAACGTATTCCTTGTTCTCATCTTCCAACCCTTTACCACCAGGAGGAGCTGTAAGGTGCCTTGTAACGAGGTAGAAAAATCCGGAAAATTTAGCATGAACACACATTTGCTCCAGACTCGGCCCCTGTTGGTACAAGTATTTCAGCCAACTGCTTACAACAACTTCTATGATAAGAATGAAGGCTACACCAGACTCTTGTCCTCTAAAATTATCCAGTGCAATTTCTATTCTTTAACAAACCCCAAAACTTTTAGGTTACTAATAAAAAGTTTTAGCTATTATTCCTAGCTTCCACTTCTTCTCCCAAATACAGGATGAGTGGAACCAATTATTAGTGCTGGAATTCATGCATAGACACACACGTGTGCATGCAGAGATCCCTTCTGTACAGGAGGCTGTGGTTTTTTTCAAGCAGGGAAGCCTATACTTGAACTAGCTGAGTTTTCTCCAGAGAAGAAGGGAAAATGGATTAGCATATATTACACTCAAATGTCTTCTCAAACTTTAGTGTACACATTATTTATAAATCCCAGAGGAAAAATTAGTGAAGAATCTTGTTAAAAGCCTAGGGAATTTTATGTTATTTCCTGCTCAATTTTACAACAGTTTTACTATTTAGTTATAGAGATGTAAAACACAAACAGCATACTGTGAACATGCTCTTCAAGGCAACAGTCACGAGTAATATTTTACAAGCCAACTATACTCTGAAACTAACTAGGAAAAAACTAATCCAGATTAACAGTATATTTTTTTATGAAGCAGAAGAGGATGAGAAAGTTACCACAAATTTTTCACCCATTAAGAGGAAATAAATATATAAATGAAATAATGCCACTACATCCTTATTATTTTAATCCTATTTTCAGTGTTTCAGCCTCTAGTGTTCTCTGTCACTTGCTGGTATTTCTTCTCTCCTCACTATTTTCTTCTCATTCTCTTGTTCCCAGTGTATGAGCTGTAGAAATCAGCTCACTCCCCATGTCTGCTCATTCTTTTGCTTCTCTACTGCATGCTGCTGTCTACCAGCATGACAGCTGGTGCTAGTGACTGATCTGGACACCTGTTTGCTAGGAATTAGAAGTGAGCTTGCTCCAATTCCATTTCACACCTCTTTAGGATTGCAATTTACTTTGCAAAAGAAATTCCTATTTCCAAACTTGACATGTTGTTCAAATACATAATCCCAGGATATTTGGTCAAAAGTAAAGTTTCGTTTTACTTGCAGGAACTTTACAGTTTTGTTTTCAGTGATCATTTGGAGCATGGAGATGTTTGCTAATAGATTTCATCACTGAAATCACTGAATCACTTTCATAACGGAGGGTTTCTGGGTCACCATAGGAATTGGAGCTATACATAAAAAAGCTGCTGTCATGACTATAACTGCATGCACCATGCATTTTTTCATTAAACTAACACTCTATTTTCTTTGTGTGTTGCCAAAACAGATCCAAAATCCACAGTGGGTGTCCAAAGGGTCTACAAAGATAAACCACTGAAAATTTTCTGAGAGGCAAGCTATGGCTCTGCACCTTCCAAATAAATAATAGTTCGATGTTAAGGCAAATAGCTGCAAAACATTCTCCACACATGAGTAAAAACATGTTTTAGTGCTGGATAATTAAAGGGTATTCATTGCATACTGAAGGAAGAGCCCCATTATCCTGTCCTCAACCAAGCATTTCCACCATGCCAGAGAGAGTAAAATTCTACTGAGTTACTGAAACAACACTAAGGTCCTTGTCAGGCATGATTTGCCCTTTTGAGCATGAGGCAACACTTGTGGCTTGTGGTGTTTATAGCACTGTTGGGATGCAGAGATTAAGTGTGTATGTGTGGAAAGGAGGCATTGTGCTTTTCAGCAAACTTTACCTTGTTTGAGAAACAATCTTACTTATCAGTACAAAATGGGTGCTGTTAGGCCGAAGGATGCTAACAACTTCTACTCCCTGCTGTGCCAAATCCAGGTTATGCAGCCTGGGTTTCTCTTTTGAGCAGAAGCACTCTTGACTTTCTGTTTCACCTACAATTCAAGGTCATTTACTGACGATGCTCAGGTTGTCTCAATGGGAAGTACAGTGCCCCAGGATTGCCTCAGTTCATTCAGTAATCAAACTGGAGCCCAAGTTCTCACTGCATTCACAGTCATGAGATTCCTGATTTCATTAGTGGTGCTTCCATGCAATGGAAAAGAAAGTAGCAATGGAGAGTCAGATCATTGCCAAATGGATAAACACAGGTAAATGCTGTGGTCTCCATTACAGCTACACGATTTAAAGGTTTTCCCCATGACCTTAGCAGCCAGAGACATGAACAAAGCACAAAACTTTCCAAAACCTAATTGGGAAAAGGCATTTCCATAAATACTGTCCTCTAAGAGAAGCATCTCCGCCCTGCGGATTAACCTACCTTAGATCAATATCAAATGAATTTATTTAAAACAACTAGTAACACAGGGACAAGTCTGAGGTCAGGGTGGGAAGGCAGGTGGGAGAGGGGAGGGCAAGAGAATAAAGACTGAAAGGGTAATTTGAGAACAGGAAATAAGATAAAGTGAAGAAAAACCTTCTTCCCTAAAAGGGAGGAAAAGAGATAATTTACTGAAGAAAAAGTGAAGGGAGACTAGATTTTAAGTACCAAGATTAGAAAATTCTGACCAAGTATAATAAGTTCTTTCCTAAATTGACTCTCAAGTTACAGGATTCTTTTAGGCAGGGAGATTTCCCTGAGAAAGTACTCCTATTATTCCAATGATTAATAGAATCTTTTCTATGAGCTGCTTATCAACCCAATGTAAAACAAAAATGATAACTTTAAAATAAAGTAAATAAATCCATCAGATTAGTTGCACATCATTTCAGAGTAATGTACTGCTATCAAACCACGTAGATAACAGGTTTACTTCCTTAACCTGTAAGATTCATATGATATAGAGGCAGATATGGAACAAAGATGCATTGAGTCAGCTCTCTGTTTTAGTTGCTATTGAGCACAAAGTGGATGTTATCACAGAACTATCTATTATAACTCTAACTATCCTTGATAATTCAAACTGACCCTGAGTAGAAATAAACACTTCAGCTGATCTTTTCAAAGTAACTATTTTCTTCATCACATGGATGCCATAACATTTATCTGGACTGAATTCCTCTGCCTTGTCACTACATATCCATGATGTCTTTATGCACATATTTGCTGTTGGCTGCATTGTTCCTACTGTATTCCTACTGTTCCTCCTTCATCAGGAGTTATTAGGTCAGTGGACCAGGAAAGAGCAGTGCATGTTATTTATCTTGACTATGTAAGGCTTTTGACCCTGTCTCCTCTAACAGCCTCAAACACGAACCGACTAAGTACAGACTATGTAAGTGAATAGTGAAGTGAACTGAAAACCGCCTGAACTGCTGAGTTCAAATGGCTGTGACCAGCTGCATGAAGCCTGCCTGGAGGCTGGTCACTAGTGGTGCATTCCTAAGAGAACTGTACTGTTCAACCTGGATGACAGGACTGAGCACACCCACACTAAGTTTGCAGATAATATAAAACTCTGAAGAATGGCTGATACACCAGGTGGTTGTGCTATCAGTCAGAAGGACCTGGACAGGCTGAGGCACTGTGCAGACAGGAATTTTATGAAGTTCAACAAGGTTCTGCACTTGGGACCATGCACCAAAACAGGCTGGAGGCTAAGTGTCTGGAAAGCAGCTTTGCAGAAGAGGACTTGGAGGGTCCTGGTGGACAACAACTTGTCCAGGAGCCATGGATGTGCCCTTGTGGCAAAGCCCAGAGCATCTTGGGCTGCACTAGAAAAAGCATTGCCAGCAGGTTGAGGGAGAGGATTCTTGCCCTCTACTCAGCACAGATGAGACACATTTTGAGTTTTGTGCTCAATTCTGGAGAGATGGACATGCTGGAGAAGTTCCACTGTTCAAGATGATTAAGGGATTTGTACATTGGACAGACAAGGAGAGGCTGGGAGAACATGGAGAAAAGAAGCCTTGGGGGATCTTATCAAGGTGTATCAATCCATGACAGAGGATCTAAAACCAATGAAGCCAGACCCTTCTCAGTGCTGCCCAGTGACAGGACAAATTGAAATAGAGAAGTTCCATTTAAACATAAGAAAATACTTTTTTAATATTACAGTGGTAAAACACTGGCACAGGTTGCCCAGAGACATTACAGAGTCTCCATCTTTGGTTCAAAACCCAATTGTACATGGTCCTGATCAACCTACTCTAAATTTACCCTGCTTTGAGCCGGGCACTTCAACTAGAACTCTGGAGGTGCCTTTCAACCATAACAATTCTAAGACTCTTTAGAAAAAAACATGTGCCTACAGAATAGCTCACATTTCTTGATGCCATTACAAATTCTAATTTTTTCATAATTTCTATCAAGCTTACATAGTTAAGATGCATTTTTAATATATTGTCCTGGTTTCAGCTGGGATAGAGTTAACTTTCTTCCTACTGTCTGGTACAGTGCTATGTTTTGTATTTAGGATGAAAATAATGTTGATAACACACTGATGTTTTAGTTGTTGCTCAGTAATGCTTACCCTTAGTAAGCACTCAGGAGTGCTTACCTTAACCCTAAGTTAAAGACTTTTCAGTTTCCAATGCTCTGCCAGCAAGGAGGTGGACCTACACCATACCCTTGTCAGAAGGCTTGTGCTGGCTTGCAGTCCCCTAAGTCATCTAAGCCTTGGGCTGTGGGAGGGAATGAATTAGCAAGACCCAGTCTCCAAATTACACTGAGTACCAGCTGAGTGCCCTGCTGCATCTATCTCCAATCCAGTTGTGATGCACTGCTAAAACTCCTTTCCCTGGCTTGCTCTTACCTGCCTCCTAGCTCTTAGCTATATGAAGATTTTGATACATGACTGTAGTCCTGGGAAAATCAATTATCCTTATACTAGAAGGTGATTTTGGATAAATATGTAGAGAATATAGATATTAGTATAAACAGTAAGAATGTGAGAACATGATTGCAAAACAGAACTTAAATAAACCTATACCAAGGCTGCTATGCTGTCAACACACGTATATTATTTTGTTCAGCTGAACAATCCCGCTGAGATCAGCAAAACTAGAGACCATGTTACAGTGCCATGCCTTACAAAACTGATGATTTCTGAAAATTAATCAACTGGGAAACAAGCTATACAACACAATTACAATCAAAAGAAAAGATTGCTGCCTTTCAATGGAAAAGATTAAACCAAGAACTAGTGGCAATTTTGAGTTTTTAAAGAATATAAAAATCCTTACTTGGAACAAGTAACATTTGTCTTCCCTTGAGCTTGCAAACCAGGCCAAATCTGAACCAGCTACCACTGCCTGAGAACCTGTTGCCATGGCCTCCAGCCGTACCAGCTGTGCCAGCTTTAACTTGTCACAGGCTCAGCAGTAACTGGCCAGCAGGACATAGGGCAGCAGCCACAGGCATCCTGCAGAAAATAGCTGCTCACTGCAAGCAAGGAGCTTGAGGGAGTCAACTGAGAAGACAGCTCAGAACACATTTGCAGCTACCTCAAGACACAACGTTGTCCCACTCTCTTTTCCACCTGTCCTATGCTAATTTTCTTACCATTAAAATCAGTGTAAGAGGATAGACGGTACATGACTTAAGAGCTGTGGAAAAGCTGAATGCTAGGAAAACAATACTTAAACAAATTTAAGGTTCTCTTGTAAGAGATATAGCTTGAACCTAAGCCTGTCTGGGCACCTGTCTGGCACCCTGTCTGGGTGCTTTCACATGCAGGGTACGTGTCAAACATGGGCAAAGCCTACCTATCCTGCTGTGTCCCTTTCCATGCCATTTCTTTCATTCCAATGTTAAAATAAGAGCAAGATCTTTGAAACTCTCTAAGAAATGAAGATACGTATGTACCCTTGGTGGAATCCTATGGACACCATCCCTCACTGGAGGGTCATCCTCTCTGCAATATGTGTCGGCTCTAAAGAGAAAATGGACAGAAAGCATTCCCCTAAACTTTTCAATTTATGCTGGTGAGATTTAAGCAGCTCCCTAAGCAGCAGATATACTTTAATGTTATCCTTCTGAGGTCATATTCTATTATAAAGTGTATGGGAAATTAAAAGTTGGTCAGCAGTAGGAGGCACTTCAATCCTTTTGAGGTATATGTCTCTCAAAATGAAATCAAGTTATATGCCATTTAGAATAATAGAATCATCAAAGTTGAAAGAGACTTCTAAGATCATCAGGTCCAACTATTAACCTGTCACTCCACTCTAACCCCTAAACCATATCTTCCAGCATCAGATCCAGACGCGTCCTAAACACTTCCAGGGACGGTGATTCCACCACCTCACCTCCCCCCCCTAACCCATACCTTCCAGCATCAGATCCAGACGCGTCCTAAACACTTCCAGGGACGGTGATTCCACCACCTCCCTGGGCTGGGCATTCCAACGCCTGACCACCCTAACAGTGAAATTTTTTTTCCTAATATCTACTCTGAATCTCCTCTGTTTCAGCTTATGACCCTTCCCTCTAGTCCTCTCACTGCAGACATGGCAGGAGAGACCATTCCCCACCTTTCTACAGACCTTTTTAGGTAGTTGTACAAAGCAATGATGTCACCTCTGAGCCACCTCTTTTGGAGTCAGAACCCAGCAGGTACACAGACTCACATGCCACTGCAACTGTTGTTACAGATGCTTTTCCACTGAGAAAGTTTTAGAAGACCAGGGCCTACAAGTTAATTTGTTAAGGGTTTTATTTTTCCATCTGGTAAAAAAAAATATTTGTGACAGTTCAGGCATATCTACCACCACTTCCTCAGAACCACTATTTTACCAGCCTTTCCTAATACCATCACCTCAGAATGGATCCAGTTCTCAATGTAAAATAAATTGAGGCTACAAAAAATACAAAATAGAAGTATTTCAATGCTCTTGTTTTGTGCCTGACAAACATGAAGTACCTGACATGCTGAGACCGTTGTCTGCTCCTTTGACCGGTGTTGTCACTGGTATATCTTGTCTCACTCATATCTGTATGTGGTCTCTTGATTTACAGTCATACAAGACACTTAATTCTTTTGACGTGTCTGTACAAAACCTACCACTATGGGGAGAAGGCCTAAGACTTGTGCTGGCTAAGGTAAGTGTTAAATGATAGAAACCAAAACAACCCTCCAGAAGAGATGAATGGTCCACAGTCATCCTGAGAAATTCAGAGCTGCTCTGTGCTAACCACAAACTAAACCATGCATATGTATTGATCATAAGGGACGATTTAACCATGCACCTGAATAAATCAAAGAGAAGTACAAGGAGTATGAGCACTGCTATCTGAAAATGCCATCTGGAGTGCCAGTTATCATTTAAAAAATAAAAGCAGAAGTTCCTTAACCAGAAATTCACCACCATTCAAGACCATTGCTGAGTAATAAATATCAAATTGGCTGGATTCTAGTAAGATGTGCTGCAGCAGATGAGACCAGAACATTCTGACAAACATTCTTTCTGACAAAAAACAATCCCAAATAACTCACACTAATGATAGGGTTTTTTCACACACATTGTTTGTGATTACTTTGGCTACCTAAATTAACCAAAAATTTTTATACAAGAAAGCAGGAGAGATGCTGTCAAGGAAAAATGAGTAACATGATGTTATCCTGGTCTAGACAAAAGCAGAGAGAGACTAAGGGTTGTGGAGGTACAATGTATAACCATCAGAGCACAGAATGAAACCTATTTACTGAACTGACATTATTATATAGTTTATTTAAAACTTTTTGGTTTTCACCAAATGTATTATCCAAGCCATATGTCAGGAAAGGTGAGAAACTGCAGGAAAGCTTTGTAGCAGGTCTAGAAGAGTAATTACCCATCAGATTTGGGGTGAGTAAAGGGGATCATGGCATACACTTAAGGCCAAAGTAACACAGATACATTTTCCTAGACTGTGAACTTACAGCTTGAAAGAATGCCAACAGTTAAACTTTGTCAGGAGACAATGTGATTACCTGTGACTTCCTAAAAGCTAATGCAGATAGAGATGGAAAGGCCCTCAAATGAGAAGGCCATTACTAACTTAAAGAGATCCATGAGGGAAGTTTGGAGTTGAATTTTGTCTTTACTGGAAGAGACTTGCTCTAGATGAAGAAAATCAGATCAGAAATCCTCCCTCAGCAAAAGGATATATTAAGTACATTCTGAAGTATTTGCAGACAAAACCCATGTGGAATTACTTAGCAATGTAATTGAGACCATTCTGAAAAAAGTCTCTGCTCTTGATAAGTAAACCAGCCCTGCACAACAGTAGCATGCAAAGCAAATTACACACTGAGCAAACAAAAGGCAGCTTGGACATTCTGCAGCCTGGATGCTCACTGGGCACAACTGGGATTGCTGAAGTGCTGGAGCTATAGGAGGTGCAGTCCAACACCGGCAAATCCAAGTCTTAGAGAGTTAAACTGCTCTAAGTTTATGCTGCCCTGAATTCAGCAGCTTGGTAGGAATTATTAGATAGCTGATATCTTTTTCAGTAATGTTCAAGTTAATAAAGCCAGGTACAGATCTACCCCGGTTGGACTCTGGTCACCATGTGGAAAGTGAGACATGCTAACCTAGTGAGGGAACATAGGGATGTGGTCCAAACATAAATGTTTCAGCAAACATGCCATCTCAAATAGTGTCTCTGCTCTGAGCTGTGTCACCTCCATTATATTTGTGGACAGCGTAAAACAAAATGGGAAACTGGTCCAGCTCCTAGGTTTTCTTGGGTGGGTTATTTTTTAACTGGACCAGTTTTCTGCTCTGGTTCACTGAATGCCCACACAAACACGGGTGTCAGCACTGCACAATGGGTTGTGTAAGGGTGAACACAAACAAGCAGAAGTAGAGAATGCTGCCACTTACAATACATCAAGGCACAGAGAATCCCACACATGAAAAAAACGTTCACTACAATTGCTTGATAGAGGGCGAAGCTCATGATGCAATCTTTTGCTTACTGGAGTCATTAATCGTTTCACTTTTCTCTGTCAGCCAAAAAAAAATATGTAGGGATTGAGTATCTTCTCCTACCGTTCTGCCAAGTTTCATTTTAACATGCTAATCGATGCACAATACAGTCGCTTTAGAAAACACTTCCTAGAGGAGTAAGGTAACAGCCCCTTTTATACCTACATATAGAGATACCTTCTGCAAAATAAAACATTTTAGCAATATAAACAGCCGGAGACAGAAAGCATACCAAATCCCTTGGGGCTATGACAGAAAGTGAAACAAATCCCTCAGAGGTGGTGTGTTAATGCTTTAATGTCATAAGCTGATGTAACAGAGCACTGCTGCTGAAAGAAGCAATCCTGCTGCCTGTCAGGTTCCCTTACATCTCCCTCCTTGGCACTGACACGAGCATGCATTCAGCTGTGTGATGAAAAGGATAAGGGGTTTGGTCTGGGTCACAATTAACCTTTATTTATTTACTTACTTGGGTTTGCCTGGTTAATTGTAACTCAGATCAATTCCCTGAACTGGGTCAATGCTTGGCCATGAAAACAGCCATGTCAGCAGG
>NW_008673275.1:100458-105904 GCF_000695815.1 Acanthisitta chloris
CGGGAGGGACTGAGGGAAATAGAAAAACTGCTCCTTTCAGTAGCGGTGTTTGCTTATCCTGGCTTAAAGTTTAAACTGTGAAATGATGGCCCAAATCACAATTTTTATTTCAAGTGAAAGGACAAAAATAGGAGTGCCAGTTCTTTGGAAAAAGGCTCTGACAAGCCCACAACCAACACCTGCATCATTTCAGGAAACTAAAAGGGACTTCAGCTTAGGAAGATTTCAATTCCTTTAATTAACAATTCTGTCGTTTGTTGATTCATATGTAAAATACGACTTCTGCAACTACATCTCCTGATTGAATTCCTGCCAATAATGTTTCTTTCCCAGGTGCTCTTGGTGTGAAAAACCAGTGCGACCCAGCATACCACTTTAGATGCATTCAAACAGGATTTTCTCATTTCCTGCATTCCACAGATTACTTTTAATGGTTATCTTGCCAGTCCTGACAAATAGGATATGATATGTAACGTTTCACAAATAGCTGTAGTACTTCGGAACAGCAGGATGAGAATGTACACATTCCACAGATTGTTGATAGGAGCTGCAAATCCACAACAGATTTTAAAGCTAATTATGTAGATTTCCTGGTTACCATGTAAACCTCTACAAAATATCTCTGATATTGTTCTGTATGTTATTTCCTTAAAAATAGTATTTGTAATTGCACTTTTGTTTCTGTTCTGGTTAAGTATCTTTTGAATCATATTCCTATGCAGTTTAAATGTTTAGTCAATAAACCAGGCAGCCTGCTGAGGAAAACAGCAATTTCTGAGCACCAACACACTAGTTACAGAGAGAAGCCTAACAACAAGATTACCAAGTACTTTATTTAAACATGCAACTGGGACATGTAAGAGAAGCTAAGTGCTGGTAAAAAGAAGCAGAAAAGTTATTATGGTGACTACAGAGCATATAACCTTCTCCTGTGTCTGAATACTGTAAGTAAATGGTGAATGACCAAAGTAAATAGAAATCTGCCCATGTTCTACCTAAAGAACGTTGTACTGGACCCTGCACAACACAGGCACCTCCTGCAACTGTGTTGTAAAGGGATGAGAAAGACTGTACAGTGAAATACTGAGAGAAAATATTAAGAGACGTTGCAGCACACAGAGAGAAGAACTAAGCAACAAAAGTACAATGTGTCAGCTAACTTTAGGGCACACTTGAGGCAAGTCCTTCAATAGCAGCAAAGTGCTTAAATAATTACAGTACTTCCCAGACAGGAGGCTTAGCCCCTCAGATCCGTATTTCTGAAAAATATTTCAGTGAGGTAGGCCTAAACTTGTAGTCCCGTGCATAAGATCTTAATAAAAATTATATGTGTTCTCCAACTTTACTGAATGCTGAGAGTTTTGGAAAGATTCATAATTCAAGATAGATCATATTTTTATCAGATGAGGATAATTCACATCTAGATGGGATAAATTAATTTTCATTCATGGCAAAAGAACTGCAATGATTTGGAGTTACAAGGATGTTTTGGGATGGAACTCTAGTGCAGAGTGTGAGAAAACAGAGACATCTCAAGGCATACACGAGGTGGTCAGTGGAGATGACTACTGAGAATTGTGGACTAAGAAATTGGTATTGAGATCCAGGTTAAACACAACGCTGCAAAAAGGTTATTCCCCCAGAATTACTGATTGCCTGAGAATGAACCAGCAATCCAGCCAAGAAAAGTGGAGTAGAGCACTGTTTATATTTCTCTGTGGGTGAAAATCTCAACTTGAGTAAATAGGTTCAAGTCTAATTTCTTCTTGAGTGTTAGGAACTGAGCATACCTTTCATGCTGAGAAAAGAACATGGCCCACATCAACAGGAGGTTCCAAAATCAGGCTTATAAAGATGTCAGTGATTAATGCCCTTTGCTAACATTCTAATTTTCTACACTGTAGCAGCAAAACTACGAAAACCCCTCTCCTACATCCCGAAAATGGCTTGTCCTCATCAATGCAAAAACCATGCCAGCATCATCAGCAAGTAAGTCCTGCAGGATTTATTGGACTTATTTTCAAGGGGAAGATGAACAAATCATCAAGAAACCTTTCTGCTAAATATGTATTAAAGTTCCCTGTAGTGATAATGTGACACCATTTGCCACGGAAATCAAATTCTGAATAATAAAGTACCCGACACATCTGCTTCCTGGATAAATAAGTTCTATCAAAGGGAGCAGAGCTGCCTTATCATGGTAAAGAATGGCAAATATTCAGCTCCTTAATACTGAGTTCAGTTCAGTGACATTACAGAAGGCATATTTCCGAAAAGCTATGGGAAAAACTGTTAAGCACCCAATATAAAGACTACATAAATTCTTGCAAAGATCCAAGAATTATCATTACAGGAAAAAAGAATAGATGATCATGCTGGTCAGATTGTAGAATATTTTGCAATCTTGAAGAAACTGGCAATGCAAATGATACCATGATCACTTTGATGTATCAAAACCAGCTCTGATTATGACAACATCATTCCTCCCTCCCACCATAAAGTTACACAAAACACGTGTTGTTCGGGCGTGTATCAACATGTCAGAAAACCTGCAATTATGCTGAAACACATAGCATGTAGGTATAGATTACAACAGCCAATCATTCTGCAACCAAAACATCAGGATCCAGTGGTCTGAAAACTGTCGGCATGATTTTGTGTTTCACAGTAAGGGCACAATGTTTTCTCTAGCATGCACATACCTCATGTTTTTTATGACAGGACATATATGGTAAAATGCAATTGTGCACATGGATAATGAAAGGGACAGAACAAAAGTTTGTAACATTAAGCCACATTGAAATCCAATCCTGTGAGGTTTGTGACTTTGCTCCCCCAAGATCCCACTTTCAGGAGTAAGAATACTTTGCAAAGAAAAAACATTTAAAAACACACTAAGAAAATAAGTCATATCACATATGTAAGGAAAAGGTAACACCACTGATGGTATAGAAAGACATTCATGGGACATGCTATTCACAATAGGGGTTTTTTATGTTTTATCTCACCTGATCATTAGATGAATGCTAACCAGTTGAAAGGAAGGCAAGAGAAGAAAAAAGGAAGGAGGACACCTGAAAGTAAAGGCTTCTAGAGACAGACACACGCAGCAAATTGCTCTCTTGTAGACACAATACATGGATTGTGATATGTGTCTTAGAGTGGTAATGAGAAAAAGAAGTCACTGAGGTAACTATTTCTCTGTGCCCCTCTCTGGTGAGCACTGAATACTGCTGGTGTCTGTATTTAATCCTATAGCACACAATCCATCTTTGAACACAGAGATGCTTTTTTGCTGTCTTTGTGTAAAGCTGAAAAATGTTTATTCTCAGAAGTTCCAGTGTGACTTTATTAAATAAAGAAAGGCCTATTTAAACTGGCACACATTCAACAGAAAGAAAGTAAGCAAAATAAAATCTCAGATATTTAACAGCAAAAGCTTTTTTTGCAAGTGATATTGGGTGAGAAGGAAGCTCCCAATAAAGCACAGCTGCTGTGCTTTGTATTCACCTGCATAGAGGCAATAGAAAACACACTGCAAGAGGCTGTTTTTCCTTGGAATCTAAATGGGTGAGCTGGATCGCTTTCATTACTGTTAGTTGTCTTCAACTAAGCAAACATATAAAAGGCTCTTATGTTTTTAAAAAGATAATAGTTAAAAGGCAAAGAGAATTCAGAAATACACATTTTTTTTCTTCCTCTTGTAGCTTCCAGACAGTAGCCCAAAATGTGAGCTATTTTGAACTAAAAGAAATAATATGAGAATTTTACCCAAGGATAAAAATGCAGCCAGGAAAAGCTCTGCATCTTACCATTAAAAATAAAATACTAGAGAGGGCATTGTCATTAGGGACTTGTTTGTCAAACAATAAATCTGAAGCAACTTCCTATATGAGTTCTCCAGAGAGCCCTCTCTAGATTCATGACTTTAGTGCTAACAATACTACTGCAGTAAACTTTCAACTGATATTCATTATATTACATTTTTGTAATGATTTTTCTGGCCTTTTCAAAAGAGAAGACTAAAATTGCTGCATGTATAATGATTCAGGAAAACAACCAGTGTTATTATTATTTGTCAAAACAAATGCTAGCATTTTAGAGCCAAATTCTCCTCTTATTCACAAAAAGTCTCATTCCTACAACTCGGAGCAGAATTTAGCTCATAGTTTGGCTTTGTGCATTCAAAATACTGTCTCTAACAAGTTACATACTTGTAAGCCATGAGTTTTGCTTCATTAGAGGTAAGTAAGGAGGTAGATCAATATGAGCATTTAGTACAACTCCTTTGGGAGGATGCTTTCAAAGTCTCCTACCAACGGTAATTAATGTCACCTCACAGCCCTTTGTAGCAGAGAAGGAAATTGCCTCTGAGAGGCTAAAACACAAATAAATACCTGATTTAGTGAGGTCTGCTGGAAGTGCAAACCAGTAAAGGTTGTGTCTGAAACTGAGAAATGTTAGGCTTTGGGATCTGTAATCATGAGTAAAATTCAAGGTGTATCAAGTAAGCATCATACTTGAAATCCAAGGCTATGTTAGAAAAAGTCAGCTATGTGTGATTTGACCAGGGTCACACCTTCACAGAATGAGGGGAAAAAACATGCCACACTAACTGTTAGTCTCTAACAGCAGTTACATAGGATTTTGGAAAACTGTGATCAAACGTTTAAGGAAGGAGAACTCTAAAGTCTATTAGAGGCTTTTATCCTTGAGGGAGAACTCAAAAGTTTTAAATGCATTTCCTTGTGGGGAGAGGGGAAAATCCCCAACCAACCAGGACTAAAATATGAATTTATCGGATGTATTTTGAAAGGAAACAGACAGAGCTGAGTATCTGAATTGTGAGGATCTTCCTAGCACCTAACCAAACACAAGAAGCATCTTTCACGGGGCAGGTAATGCTGGCAGGGAAAAAATTAAATATACTCTCAGGAGGTGAAAGGGCAAAATTAAATATACCCTCAAGAGCTGAAAGAACAAAAGCTTACCAATAAACAGTGGTATCCTTAAGTTGTATGGTGCAGGCACTAGAGTCTACCTTGCCTTAACACAGTGCCAGCCCCACTGAGGCACAGACCAGGCTGCCAGGAGATCTGTGTGAAAACACAACATTGCAAACATTTTAGAAGCTACCTCACAACTGCTTCAAAATAGAGAGCTAATACAATTACTGTCTGATTAATTATGCCATACCCATTGGGTTCAAACCGAAGGCGGGGGGAGTTTAGCTTAGCTATCAGAAAAAAAATTATTTTTTTCCTGTGAGGCTGGCGAGACACTGGCACAAATTACCCAAGGGATGTGCTGGCTTACCCTAACCCTGGTGATATTTAAAGCCAGCTTAGATAAAACCTTGAACAACCTGATCTAGTGACGACTATCCCTGCCCATAGCAGGGAGGGGGGTTGGGACTAGATGGAAGGTCCATTCCAACCCCTAAATT
>NW_008673276.1:0-19254 GCF_000695815.1 Acanthisitta chloris
TTCGGCCCCGACTTGCGCTTCTGCTTCTGTGAGAGGGAAGTGCTGGAAGTCCAGGTGGGAGGCAAAGCGGAGGTAGTGGTGGCTGAGTCCTGGCTGGGGCTGGTGTACGTCGCTGGCAGCCTTGCAACACTGGATGCCCTCCTCGTGACCGACAGCCTGCTTGGACATGGACTGCGACAGCATCCCGCTGCAGCCCTGGATCTGAGCCCCGTTGGTCTGCGAGTACACGTTGCTGACCTTGGTGGCCTTCTGCTGCCCGTTGTTGTTACACACCTTGTAGCGGATCATGAGGATGATGATGAACACAAGCACAGAGGCCACGATGATCCCACCGATGATGATAATCATGGTCCCACCCAGGAACTGGGACTGCATGAAGTGGCAGCGCACATAATCCTGCTCCGTGGTGAACTGCGTGCAGCCCACAACTCTGGTGGCTGTCAGCGAGGTGATCCCATCGTCATAGATGGCCAGGACGCACAAGTCGTACATCGTCCCTGCAGCCAGGTTGTTGACCAGAAAGGTTTTGCTTGTGGGAGGTATCATTCTGCGGGAGAAGGAAACCAGCATGAATGACCTTGGCAGCCACACAGGCACCTCCCCAATGTGCGTGGCAGCCCCATCCAACGTGGCCTGGAACACTTCCAGGGATGGAGCAGTCACAGCTGCTCTGGGCAACCTGTGCCAGTGCCTCAGCACCCTCACGGGCAGAAATTCTTTCCCAAGATCTGATCTACGTCTACCCACTTTCAGTTTAAAGCCATCACCCCTTGTCCTATTAATGGCATAAGGAAATTCACAGAAGAAATGACCAAACAGTGACAGTGTTGAAGTGTGCCACAGCTATACCCAGCAGCACAGAGCTCCCCTGCACTTCCCCAGCATGGACACTGCTGGAAAGTGCTGTGAGGAACACGGTCACAGACACCATCCTCCCCGTGCTTCCAGAAAGCTGAGCACACCAAGATCCATTTAATCCATCTACCTTCACAACCTTTCTCAGATCAGTTCAGAGGATTAGAGGTTGTTTGGATTATCTAAAAATAACACCGTTCAAGGTAATTTCCCCATCTGCGAGTAGAAAATGGCACGAGTCCTTCTCAAGGCTCCCACCGTCAGCTGCCAAGGGCCGGGCTCAGCCGGCATGGCACAGAATGGGAACTCCAGAGGAAGGGCTGCCCAGCTGGGGCCACACACCAGCTACACACCTGGCATGGCCCTGCATGGGCAGGCTGGGGCTGCCTTACCTGTAAACAAGGGAGTCATCATAAGTACCATTGTACTGGATTTGGAACATACGTATCCCAGGTATATTCCTCTGAAAATTGAATTTCAGCAGAACGGTGGAGGATGTTGCTTCTGCAACGACCACCTTCTTATCCTGGCTGACTTTAGTATCCCCATTGCTACTGCTCGTGTTGGAGCCTGACTTGGTGGACGTGGAGATATCCGAGGAGCCCGGGTCAGGCTCGTGGATGTGGTTTGTGCTGTTCAGCAAGTGGGGGAGTTTTATGATGTGCAGGTCCACTGTCTGTGTAGCTTCCCCTGCCGGGTTGGAAGCAATGCAGGTGAAGGAGCCTGTGTCCTTCACCGTTGTGATAAGGATGTCGAGCGTCCCATTGTCGTACACCACAGACCTGGTCGCATTGGAAATCAGTTTGCCCTCGGGTGAAATCCAATGAATGGCTGGCTCGGGGTCGCCCCGGGCCTTGCAGCGCAGGGCTGCCCGCTGCCCCTCCAGCACCCGCAGCTCGTGGGTGTGTCGGGTGATGAGTGGAGGCTCGCACAGGAACTCCTCCTCAGGGATCGACCAGAAGTACCGGCCAGACAGAAGCGTGGGAGAGGCACAGGTCTCCAGGTCGTCCTCCCTGGAAAGGCGCCTCAGCCACAAAAGCTCACAGTTGCAATGCAAGGGATTCCCACCAAAGCTCAGCGCAAACGTTGAGGGGCTGATAATTCCTGAGGTTGCCAGCACCTGAGCACGCTGGAAGAGTGGATCAGGCGGTAGCTTCTGCAGTTTGTTAGACGTGACGTCCAGCCTGGTCATCTTGTGGAGATGGGAGAAGGTCCCCTTAGGGATATGGTCAATCATGTTGTGGTCTAGACTGAGAGTGTGCAAACTGACCATCTTCTCCACCGCGTCCCAGGGGATAGTTTCCAGATTGTTGTAAGACAAATCCAATTCCTCGAGAGCTAAAACATCATCAAAAGCTGTGGAAGAAATTAAAGTCAGCTGGTTGTTGTTCAGGATCAAGTGGTGGAGATTGGAGAGCCCACTGAACATGTCATTAGTGATCTTAGTCAATCGGTTGCTGTTCAAGTGCAGAGCCCGCAAATTACGCAGGTCAGCAAATGCGTGAGGTGTGATAAAACTGATTGTATTCCGGGACAGCGTCAGATCCACCAGGCTGGTCATGTTGGCAAAGTCTTTCCTTTTAATGTTTGTAACAAAGTTGTCTGCCAGTCGCAGCTCCACAGTCCTCCTGTCAATGTTGGGAGGAACAAACAAGAGCCCTTTCTTGGCACAGAGGGTGGCGAGGTTGGGAGACAAGATCTGACAGACGCAGCGCTTGGGGCAGATCTGAGCTCGCACCACTATGCCAATGAACAGCAGAAACAAAAGCAGTTTTTCCATTGTAGATTAGGTTCAAGAGCCTGCAAGGGAGAGCAAACGGCTGTTAGTCTCTGCGAGATAAGCAAAGGATATAATAAAAAAGCCAAGACAGATTGTCTGTAGTTAAACCATGGAACCGAGGTTCAGGTGCTGCCATGTCACCCTCACCACATTACCTGGTTCTTTGTCATTTCCCTATCCTGACACAAGGGTGCCTATACTGCCTGCCAGGGGGACAGCTGAGAGACAGGGATGTTTGTAAATGCACACATACACACCCAGACACTCAGTGCTCAAGAGCCAGAGAGATTGGGAAGCCACTGGTGGCACCACACATGCTGCCTCTTGGGCCCCTCCTGCTAGAGCCTGTCCTGCTGCACAGTGCACCTCTGTGTCTCAACAGATCCCCCAACCTCCTGGGTTGGAGCTCCTTGGCCATAATGGCAAATGTCCAGGTGTGGGAAATGAGGGGTTGTTCAAGTATGCTTCACTTGCTAAGCTGAAACCCTCAGCAGCCTCGAAATCACAGCAGCTCAATGGGTTTAGAGCTGTCTCCACCGAACGTTTAAGCTCTTAATGCTATTTTCAGAATAAACTCAAGAAGGAGCTAATTTTATGCCATTCAAACCCCCAAAATGCAAAAAAAACAACCAACTAAACAAATAAAAAAACCTGAAACCCAAGAAAAGCCCCCACAACAGAGATCTAAATAAAAATGGATCCTGGGCTAATTTTAGCTGATCACAGCTTTGCAGCAGCCGCAGCACCATGCCCCCCCGCCCCGGAACACCCGGTGGTTCAATTAGCCTTATCACTTACACTGCCAGGCCCGGCTCCTCACGTCATGTGGGCCAACAGCAGCAGTGCCCACGCCAGCTCAGTGAGATCACCCATCAGTGACTACAGCAGAGGCTCTGTGGCACCGGTACTGTGCGGGCACGTGGGAGGGCTGGGGGATGCTCCTCCATGGAGCAGGTGAAGCACGGTCCCATGTGCCTGAGAGGGAACTACTGCCACCATGAACAACAGAGCTCAGGGGGGCTCCATGCTGGGAATGAAGCACTCAGCTCCCTTTGGGACTGGCACAGTTATTCATGTTCAGATCGGATTACTCAGACCCATTATCATCCCAGAGAAGCACTAATGAAGCTCAGCTAAAATACAGTTTCACAGCTAGCCAGGAGCAGGAGTCTTGAATCGTCATCGATATTTAAAGACATTTAACGTCAGAACAACAATTACTGTTCCTATTGTCCGGTCTGTCCTAACCCATCCATGGTGCCACGCAAGCTGAGGAGACAACAAAACAAATGAATGAAAATACTAGCCTAAACACTCCTTTTCAGCTCCATCCATTTATTTTTTCCTTATATTTCTGGAGGGTGTAGGTATTCAGGACTACTGACCGCAACTCTTGAGTCCCCACTGGAAAAATCGAAGACTGTGCTACCATGGTCCTCAGCACAGTGTGCTGCTGCAGGCAATGCTGGGAGCTGCTCCCATAACCAGTGTAACCACCACTGTTCTTGCTGCCATGACTTGCGGCAGAAAGCAAAGTGCCCCAGCAGCATTCTGGTATGTTCTGTGGACCCTGCTTCATGCCAGCACTGCAGGTTGGGGTGGCCTGCAGGTGACACAGACCTGGAGGAGAATGGCAATGCTGAGCACTGGAGGAAACTGCCTGCTGCAGCCCCCAAACCCCACTGGTGTCACCCACCAGTCATCTCCTGACCCAGAAACTTCAGTCACAGCCATGAGCTATCACCTGCCCTTTCCAGGTGGGACTTTCCTCCTTGAATCTACATTTGGCATGTACCAGATTGGAATGGGCTCAGCGGCTCAGGGCATCTGCAGCACAGCTGCCAGGGTCCCTGGACAGCCTTGGCTGGGGACACCAAACTCATTTAGATTTGCTAACTTAATGCTGCTAATTTAGATCTGTGGCTGTCATTACAGCCACGTGCCTGGATTCAGCCAAGTCCACTTGAAGAACTACACAAGACTAATACAAGATTAAACTCAAATCAGCACATTTACAATTTTGGAAATACTGTCACAAGATGAAACAACTTAAGCCACAGCTGGAATGACAAGGTTCCAACAAGGTTACCCACCAGCCCTCTGCTGGGGTTTTTTTTATTTTAGGAGACTTTTGATACTGATTCTCTCAGTATCCTCTGGACAAATGCCCAGCACATGGCCAGAGCCGGATGCAATGCAATTGGTGAATGTCACGCTATGGGGCTCGGCTTGAAGGCCTGATGGTGTTCACTTGCTGGAGATGGAGGAAGGGACATACTGGCACCAGTCACCACAGGCATCCCATAACTGCACTGAAATGGGGGCATGTAAACAGAGATGCTGAGATCCGCGGCATTCCAGCTGCTGGGACTAGTGAAGTGGAGAACAAGGAGTTTTCACAAAGGTCAATGGTTTGGAAACACACGGAGTGTGTTGCTGAATTGGAAACAAAGTATCTGAGAGATCAGACCTCAGATCAGAGAAACTCACATGGGAGGTTTGCTCTGGGGGCTGTGCTGGCCACCCAGTGCTGCATCAGCCAGGACCATGGGCCACCGTGCTCAACACCTGTAACACTTGCTGAGGACTGGACCAGTGAACCCCCACGAGGAGATATGTCACCAGGAAATCCTGTACCCTGGTCTTTGTTAAAGGGCTTTAAACACAACTGCAACCCTCAGACGCCTGGGAATCTTAAAACCAAGACCAAGGTGAGACCCAGGCCAAAAGCCAGGGCCAAGGGCAGCACTGCCAGCTCACACAGGGATGCTGCTTCTCCTGGCATAATGTGTGTTTCTTCCTCAAAAGCTCCATTTCTGGATTTTTCCTGGATTTCCCCTGTCTTCTAACAGCAAAGAGCTTCAGCTCTTGCCCTTGCAGCACAGAGCTTAAAAACATGCCCATAAAGCTCAGAAATTGAGGAGGAAAATAGGGTAATTATCATCTCTTTACTTTTAAAGCACTTTATTTTAGAATTGCTTCACATTGTCTGGAGCAGACAACATTCAACAATGCCAAGTCCTCAAAAAGGTAAAAATAAACACAGGGTTGCCACAGCAGTGCATATAGGTGACAAGTGGAGTGCTTCCAGCAGGAGCAGGGACACGGGCACATCCTGGGTACTCTCTCCTCACTTCTGCTGACACAGCTCCCTGTGTCCTGCATTTCCACAGGAGTGCTGGAGCCTTCCCAGGAGGTGTGGGTAGTGTCAGGATCCTCATGCTCTGGGGGATGCCCAACACTTACCACCCTGACTAGGGAACTCCCTTGCCTCCAGCACCACTCGCTGCTGGCTTGTGGCAGGGGGACCCAGCCACACCAGGGTGACACTAGGGCAAGCTGAGCCAGTGCAAGCAGGGACATGAGATTTCCAGGGATCTCATTTCTTTGCCTTTTCATTCTGCTCTCTGCTGGTCCCCAAGTGTCCCAGCACATACACTATGTCTCAGTGAGCTGCTCTGAACACAGGGACTCGAGCACTGCTGCCTGCCACGCACTGACAGTGGCAGGCAAGGTGGCAGCACGCTTCCAACATGCTCCCAACACGCCTCCTGCACACTTTCAGCACACTTCCTGCACTTCTGCTGCTGGTGTGGTGCTGAGCCCACGGCCACATGCAAGAGCTACGCATATGCTGCTCCGCTCCCTGCACTGCCGCTGAGCTGAATGCACCTGTGGCTCCCTGAATTAAACTGAGCGAGTCAGAGCGGAATGGGGGCTCCGACACGACACGCGGGGTGTGCTGGAGGCAGCTCATCAGGCTTTGGTATCACAGCCAGGAGCCCAGAGCGATCCGTGGGATGAGTCAACGCAGCAGCGCAGAGCACGACTGCAGCTCTGCAAGGTATTAATAGCTGTGCCGTGAGGAAACCACAATCCTGCGGTGCCCGGGCACCTCCCGCTGCCCCAGCATGGATGGGGAGAGGGACACTGAACTGAGCACAAACCAGAGCAGCTCCTGAGAAACACCCTGTGACAAAAACACACGTGGAGAGATCACCTGAGGGATATCTCTGCGCACCTGTCTTGCCCGGTGTCGAGCCCACTGAGCTCTGTGTTAGCTGTGCATCTACCAGGGGCTCTCCAGGTCTGAGAGCCTGTTTGGGCTCTTTTCACTGTACCCTCCTGCTCCTTGGGGCAAAATGTCTTGGCAATGCATCCTTCCACGATGCAGTGAACAGCAGCTTCCCAAGGCATCTCGAACACATGTACAAGCAGTAGACTGATCACTGGCACTGTCCACCACTGTCCTTGTGCCCTGATGACCACGAGCACCCACCCAGGGCTGCTAGTCTGTGTGCTGGCTGTCCAGGCTCTGCGGACACTGCAGGGCTCAGACAGGCTGCTCTGCTTTCCCCGGCCCCATCTATAAAATGTGCCTTACAAATTTCATCCTCTTCCTTTCCTCCAGCCCCCAGGAATCATTCCTGCACTGGTACGTGACGCAAGGAAGACAGCACAGTCCCCATTGTCTGCACTCAGAGCACCCAGCACAGCTGCAGCCCCCTCCCACAGCCCTGCCATGGGCTGGCAGTGCCACCTGAGTCTGACCCTGCACCCACTGCCCCCACACCCACCACCCTGTACCCATCGTCCCCACACCCTGCACCCCCTGGGCAGGGCAGGAGCTGAGGCCAGAGCTCCACAAAGGGGGATCTCACCAAAAACCCTCTCAGGTACAGCGAGGGACACACATTGTGTTTTAAGGTCAGAACACCAAAATCGTTAAGGTCCCTCCAACCCAAACTGTTCTACAACTGTATATAGAGATTTCTAGCTTCTGATGAGTCCCTGTACCACATACTACACGGACACTGACAGCAACATCAGCATCAGCTGTTCAGCTTCCAAACGGGAGCAAGCCGAAGTGAATAATTGTTTAAACGAAGCAGTTGTTAACTTATCAAAACATTTATATGGAAATAGAGTATTGTGGCATTTTCCAAACCAAGTGTTTTTGCAACATCAAAACACAACACAAATGTGAAGGGATTTGCTTTGCCACTCCTCTGCCCCAGCCGTGCCACAGCTGTGAGTTCCCAGGTGGCACAGGGAGGTGAGGTGACCACACGCGCCCGGCACAACCTGCAGTGGCCACACACAGCAACAGGTCTCGCTTGGAGGGACATGTGGTGAGCCTTGAGGTGGGGGAAGATGCTCCTTGGGGCCACCACCGCCCCGACACGGAGCCCACCCAGGCAGAGGCAGCTGATGCAGCTGAGATGGCTGGGCACCAGCCATGGGCACATATATGAGCACAAACATGAGCACGCTAAATGCATACTCTTGCCACCCAAACCATTGTGGGATTCTGTGATTCTTTGAATAAAATTATTCCTAAGGTTTCCTTTGCCAACAAACACTGTGGTTTTTAATGCACCAACACCCCTGTCCCCAACAGGCAGTGGAAGGGGGACGGAGGCAAAGGGGGACCCAGGTACAGGGTGCTGTGGCCAAACCCAACGTACTCACCAAACACACATGCAGTTTAATCGAGGGAAAGCAGAAGCAGAGGAAACAGCACTGTGAAGGGGGAAATTGTCAGTGCAACACAACTGGGAGGTAACCATAAGCAGATTTCCAAACCTGGACAGTTTGTAGGTTTTATCAAGCACTGTGAAAACAACTAATTTCTTCCACAGCCTGACTTCTGCACAGCCCGGCAAATTAATGAAAAGTAAACTAACAATGATTTACTCCAGATGGACATTTATTATCTGCGTAATAATATCTTGCAATCATCACAGCATTAACTGAGGCCAATTCTGTTCTTAGTCACTGTACTCTTACATAAACATATAGTAAATTAAACGATCGCAAACCAGACGGGCATTTATTAGGGCTGTCTCCACACTTGCCTGAACATCACTTGGGGATGTGAGTCATAAAACATAAGCTGGATTTTAAGTTCTAAAGTTTAATTTAATGTCAAATAGTACCAGGTACAAACCGCAGATGCCTCTCATGGAGGGACATCTATTCAGCATTTAGGTCTGACCTGTTAACTGGTAAATCAAACAGATGTGGCCGAATTAGCTACTGAGATGATCTAAGATGTGCCATGTCTACAACAGCCTTGACACTTCAAAGGCAAACCCAGGGAATCTCAAGGAGATAAAACATTTCCATCACAATAACAGGTGATGTGGGTTGGCAGGATACATGTAATAAAGGAAGGACAACAAGAGATGAAATGGAAATTTGTTTTGCAGAAGCCAAGAATAGAACATGATTTATATGCACTTATTTTAATTTATTTCAGGCTGAATGCAATTTATCTAAAGTCATCAAAAATTAATAGGCCATACAGAAAGGAGTAGTAATAAATCCAAACTTCAGGGCACACAGCGAGCACATCTCTTCTCAATCCCTATTAGCACTTCACTACCTAATTAATCCAACACGTTATCTCTCCTGGAAGCCCAGGAAATCCCACCTGGAGGGACAGATGCTGACCCCACAGCACCTGGGACTGCTCCCAGCACAGCCCTTAGCATGCTGTGGGGCACTAAGGAGACTGAGACAACCCCAGAGAGGGAGCCCCTGCAGGACCCTCTGCTCTGGGACTGGCTGCCCCAAAGCTGCCTCTGCTCCAGCCCCAAGTGCCCCATGCCAAGGTGTTGCAGCTGGAGCACCACACACCCCCAGGAGGGAGTTCCCCAAAGAAGATGCTACCCCCAGCAGGTGAGGCCCCAGGAAAGGCTCTCACCAACCCTGGAGTAAATTCCAAGCACTTACAGGAGATGGAAAACTCCCGGGATGCGGGAGCACACCACAACTTGGCCAACACCTGAAAAACCCCATGACAGCTGCACATGGCACCATCACTGCACACAGCTTGTGTCCAGCACCAACAGTGCCAGGGCCAGGGCCAGTGCAGGACCAGGGGCAGTGCCAGGCCAGCCCCCAGCCCAGCCTGAGACACCAGATCCTGACGGGTTCCCACATGCTGGTGATGCAGCAGGAGGGGCAGTTCGATGGCATCCTGGGGACACGAGGTAAGGTGTGGTGGCTGCCTCCCCTCAGCCAAAGGTCAGGGAGGAAGTGGGGCTGATGCAGTCCCCAACAAAGAGCCAGCACAGAGCAGAACTCTCCCTGCCTCTCTCTGTGCCAATCTGCAGCACCTGTGCTCCAGATCCCAGTGCAGACAGCTGGTGTCCAGGGACCAGTGAGGGGACAGGGCTCTGAGCAGTCCCTCCAGCTGCCCATGGCAACTCAGAGCAGAGCTTGACCACAGAGCTAGACTGGAGCAACTGCTTGACACACAGACATGGAGCTCACTGACCGCACAGCTGCAGCAGGAACCCAATGGATCTGGGTCCGTATTTAGATCCAAAGGAAATCAATGGGCACATTAGAAAGAATATTTTCCTTTACCAGGGATGACAGTTTCAGTGAAATACTGGGACTCATATTTTTTAAAACTTCAGATACATCTGTCAGGGTTGGGCAATTTCGCCTAAAAGAGAAACTTTCAATGTGCCATAAGGGAGAAACTATTTTTGCAATCTTCCCTTTGGCTCAAAATCTGCTGCTGGGATTTTTCAGGAGGCAGCACTCCGCACGATCGCAAAACTGACGGCTCTAAAATACATATTTATGGTTTCCTGATATAGGGGATAAGAACAGACCAAAGTAATGATAAGCTGCAGGAAATGTTACAGAGCTCTGGCAGAAGGACAGACAGCAAACTGGGAGCAGCGGTGGAGTCAGGAATGAAATAAAGTGGCACTGAACCCCAGGCAGTGCTGGCCATGGACAGGGCAGGTGAGCCCAGGGGTGCTTGGGCAGAAGGGTGCCCAAGAGGGTCTGTCAGGAGTCCTTAGGAACAGCACTGTGCACCAGCTCTGGCTCACAGGCTGTGACGACTGACAGCCACTGCCAGCAGCCCTGTCCTGGTGGCACCCGGCGCATCGCTCCCTCGGGTGACACAACATAGCTCACTGCACCTCTGCTGGGTTCCAGACTCAGGGAGTTCACCCTCCCAGAAAGAGCAGAAAGTAAATTTACAGAAGACATGAGATAACACACAGCAGAAAGTCATTAGCCAATCTTTGTCGAGTGATCTGGAAATTACACACGAGCCTGCGCTATCGGCTCCCATCAGCTCTCTCCGTAATTGCTGCCTGACTGCCTAGAGGCAGCAAAGCAATGACGCCAAAGGGCTTAAAATCCTGCTCTGGAGGCAACCGAGGTCCCTGGATACAAATAAACGTGTAAGGAAGGCTGTGTTGGGTGGGATGGAGACAGGAGAACCTCAGAAGCCAGTGAAATGCACAGCCTGGCTCTGCAATGAGGGTTGGAGAGCTGAGGTTGGGACATGCAGGAACACCAAACTGGCCTCAGGTGTGTTCATGCTCAGGGATAGGGATTTGCTGGTTTAGTACATGGGATTGCACCATCGCAGTCACATCCCACAGGTGCTCAGATGGCACTTCCCAGGCTGAGGACACTGGAGGTCGGTAGGGGTGGCAGCAGTTGGAGGTTTCAGGGCTGCCATGAGACCAGCTTCCAGGATCACGGACTCAGCATCTGTCATACAGCACCCAACAGCATCAGCCCAACTACTGCCAACCCATCAAATAAGCTGGGACAGGGTGGGAGAGGCACTGAGCATGGCTGTGCCACCCTGGCAGCACATCCCAACAGGAGCAGGAAGGGCAAGAGATCCCACCACTTCCCATGGCTAGCTCTGAGGGAAGAGCCTGGGGTGGAAATGATGAGAGATGTGAGTGGGAGGAGAGCAGAGGCAGCAGGAGAAGGATCTGACCTGGGAGGAGCTGACAATACAATTCCCCCTGGATCCAATCATATTTAACTTTTCTATCAATTTTCATTAGCCTTTTCCCAAGCCTCTGGTTCATCCACAGCGTTCCAGGATTTGTTAAAAATAAACCATTACTGTCTTGGGGAGCTCCTTGGCCAATTATTTTAATACTCCTGGGTACCAGTTACCCAGCTCTGACACTTTTAAACTGCTTTACTTAAACTGTCACTTTTTAACCTTTTTGTTAGCCCCCGTAGCAGTAGAAAATAGCTGCTGTGAGTCTGCATTTTGCTGCTCCTTTGCAAGTGACAAACAGAAATAATCACGGAAAATTTCTGCATCACTCCAACGTATTTCCCACTTTGCCTAGTGAGGTCCAGCCCTGTGACAGGCTTCTGTTTGCATCTCAAATGTATTTCTCCTCCTGCACCTGGAATGACCTGAGAATACTGAACATTTTAATTAGAAAACATCCACAGGCCTCAGAAGAGAGATATTCAGGCACAAAAAAAGACACCGCGGGATGTCCAGAAGTTTTTCTGTGGAGCAGGACCAAGAGTTAAAACACTTGGACATCAGGAGGAATTTCTCTATGGAAAGGGCTGTCAGGCATTGGAATGTGTTGCCCAGGGAGGTGGTAGAATCACCACCCCTGGAGGTGTTCAAGAAATGACTGGACATTGCACTCAGGTGGTGATGGGTCAAAGGTTGGACTCAATGGTCTTGGAAGTCTTTTCCAGCCTTAATGATTCTGTCATTCTGTGGTCTGGCAGAAACAAGGCTCATCAAAGGGTGGCAAGACAGTGAGCTCCAGAAGTAACCACAGCTCCTCCAGCAGCTCTAAAGCACCCCGGTCCTCCAGTGCCACCAGTTCCCTGGCAGTTGCTTTAAACAAGTCACCCCTGGAACAAATGCCTCACTATTTCACCTGTTAATTGGTCACTTCTCCATCCCCTGTCACCTCACAGGAATAATCCCCACTGTCAGAGCCACTTGGGGAGTGCTGACACCAGTGTTTGCAGGTCAGTAAGCTCAGAGCTCTGGCTAACAGCCCAGAGGTGAGCGGGACTATTCCCAGCAAAGAACCACAGCTTCAAACTCACAGACCCTGGATTAGCAGAGCACGGCATCGGCATCGCTGACATCAGAAGCCCACAGCTGACATCTGTGACCTCACCCACCTCTGAGTCACAGTTCTGAACAGTTTGTGAAAGTGATGACCAGAGAAGGTGTGAACTGCTCAGGGAAGGGCTGACAGAGTCTCTTCTCCTGCTTCCAAAAGAAGGATCAAACACCTTGTAGAACAGAAAAAGGAATATCAGCAAGTAAAGAAGTTTTCCCTTCAGCTGGACAAGATCAAAATTACTTTACACAGATTTTTGGGAAAAGGAAAGACATCCTTAGCCGCTTTCAAAACTTCTACCCCAGAGGAATTAATCTGATGGAGCATATACCATCAGATGTGCTGTGTGTGATCCCATCAGTTTGCAGGATTTATGTCTTCCTATTCTGTGCCAGAAAATTTAATGGGTCTCTTGGTCCTAATGTTCTTAACTCAGCAAAGTGTCTGAGCATTTCAGATAAGAAACATACTTAAAGCTTTGGCATAGAAGTTTAGATTTTAATTGCTCCTTCAAAAATTGATCAACCATGCTGCTGTGGTGAGATTTCCATGGACCTTGAGAAATGGATACCAAGGGATGGACACCCACACCCCAGATCCAGCTGCACAGGAGGCTGAGGCTAACCCTGCCCCGGGGCCCCACCGATGCCTCATGAGGGTTGCACATCTGCAGCCACTGTGCTCATGTCACACTCTAGCTGCAGCCAGCCGTGGCCAGCTGTGAGCCAGCTGTGCAGGAGCTACACAGCAGCTGCTGAGAACCACTCCAGGCTCTGCCCATCACGCTGCATGCCTGCAGCCATGCCACGGGAGTCTCCAGCTCACGTCCTGAACGTGGCTTGAAAAGGCAGAGATCTTGGGAGATCTTGATGACTTTTTCCCACGTCATCCCACCCAAACCATACCATCATGGCTCACAGGAGGAGCACTGCACTCCAGACCAACCTATGAGGCAACTCCTGAGTCGTATCAGGTGTGAGCAGCACTGGCCAGGACAGCACAGGGACCTGCAGTGTGCCCGCTTGGTTCAACACAACCCTTCACTCATTAGCAATAAGCAATTCAGCACGTGGAGCTCGAACTTGGACACTGCCTACTCTACCACACTGACTCCCCAAGCCCTCCCAGCACGTTCAACCTGCTCCATGCAGGCTTCCCTGTACAGCACCACCATGGCGAGGTGGCAGCAGGAGCTCTACTCTGTGGTGCCAGCTCCCAGTGGGCATCAGACGCAGGCCAGCCCTGGCACACACCACTGGCACACCAACACCTTCACACACAGTCCAGAGGAGACGGGGCACGCTAGGAGCCCAAGGGTCTGCCCACACAGTGCCATGCTCAGAGGGGACGAGCACAGAGCTCTGCCAGCCACAGCCATGTGCACCCACACCGGGAGAGGTGTCAACCATGCAGGGACACCCCAGGGAGCTGTGTATGGATACCCTGCAAGCTCTGCAGCCCTAGGGATAGCACAGCAAGAAGCTGGGAGCTCTGGTGCAGACCCCATTCAGCTCCTGATGTCCACTGCATAGCCATTCTCTGCTGCATCCCCTCCCTGCGTGAGCCTTCCCCATTCCCCATGATTTTCCAAGGAAAATGAAGTCCAGGTGGATCCCAAGCAGCTCCACAGCCTATGGCCCCATTACATCCCCACATCTGCCCCCCACAGAGCCTCACAGCTCAGGGTGCTGGGGCTGAGCCACTGCCCAGACCAGGGACTGTGATCTGGAGTTCAGGCATGTTTTAAACTTATTTATTTTCCATTGAATACATCTTGCTATAATTCTTTCTTATCTTAATTAATATCAGGAAAACTAAGCAGTTCCCCTCTCACAAAAGGAGACAGAGCAGCATTGTGCAGGGAAATGCTTGTAGAAACAAGGAACCTCAGACTCTTACCTCAGGTAAATCAGCATGACTTTACTGCAGCTAATTGAGTTGCCCTCAAATTATGTCCAGAAATCAAAGCAGGGACTTTGCTCTCCCCACAATGTCCTTCTTAGAAATGCATCACTGCTCTTCATCTCTTGGCTCCACAGCATGGGAACGTGTGTCTGTGACATGTTCCTGTCACATCCTAACCACAGACCCCAGAAGGTCTGGCAGGCCTGGGAGCACACCACCCTGATGGGCACTGTGCCCACCTGGGCACTCCCACCACACTCCTCCTCCTCCTTCTCCTCCCCACAGCCTCAGCCTCACGCATCACC
Organism: Acanthisitta chloris; assembly: GCF_000695815.1. NCBI lineage: Eukaryota > Metazoa > Chordata > Aves > Passeriformes > Acanthisittidae > Acanthisitta > Acanthisitta chloris. Next base: position 14,736 of record NW_008673276.1, read on the forward strand.
CCAACAGGCACTGTGCCCACCTGGGCACTCCCACCACACTCCTCCTCCTCCCCACAGCCTCAGCCTCACACACTCAGCAGGCAGCCCAGCACCACCGCATGTGAGGAGGGCCATGAACACCCCCTCCTCCCCACCTGCCAGGAGCCTGCACCATCCATCAGCACACATCCAGATTATCCTGAACCTGCTGCTCAGTCCTGTCCTGACACAGCTCCAGGAGCACAGCTATCCTGCTCTCCAGGATCACAGGTCACTACAAACCACCCAGAGAGGAAGGCAACATTTGCAAGGATGGTAACATCAGCTTTAGATCACCAGAGATGTGGGCAGGTTGCTGTTTCCATTCCTGTCCTCGTGTGCTGGCAACTGACTTCCCTCCACTGTCTTTTTGCCCTTCATTAACCATTAGCCTTCATCAGTCAGTACCCCCTCCACTCCCAGCCCCTCCAACTACCATTACCCCTTCATATACAGTTATCTTGGCTGGGAACTGTGGCTGCTGTTCCCAGATGCCCAGAGTTGCTGTACCTGCAATTAATTTAATGATGAAACAGTGCATGGGCATCAACACAAACTGACATTCAGAAGGACTGAGATTCCATCCCATAGCAACATGACTGAACCATGTCGGTGCACAAACCCCTGTACAGGCTGGAATGCCATGGCCAGGTCACTGCCCCAACCAGCTGCATCTGGGAGCAGCAGCAGAGCACAGCTAACAGAAAATCTGGCACTGCATCGCGCCAGGATGGGAACAGGAAACACGTCAGGAGAGCAGATCACTGCCAGCACGAGCTTGATGGGAGAGCTGCCAGGCTGTGGCTCTGAGGAGATGCTGAGCTTCGCTTTCATCCACCAAGGAAACTGGCTCAAATCATGTCATTTTGGAAGGATTTGAAGAAGCTGCTCGAGCTTCACAGGCAGAAGCAGCACCTGGGAGGGTCACAGCACGACAGACAGGGCAGTGGCAGTTGTCAGCTCCAGGAGGACAAGGCTGCCTTGGGCAGCTCTGCTGCCTGTGCCACTGCCTGGGAGTGAGACAGCATCCCCTTCCCAGGACACACTGTACTGTGTCCCTCTGCTCCCCAGAAACCCCATCCTCCTGGGAAAGGTATTTAAAGGATATCTCCTGTGCGGATACCAAGGTTGGGAACTCTGGCTGTCACCCCTTATCTTTGCAGCCCAGGTGCCATGGGCAACACAGCCCAGCCACACAAGAAAAGTACCTGCTCCCTCTGGGATGGATGTCCTATGGGAGAGCCACGGTGTAACCATTCAGCATCTCACCACCTGACAGGGTGGAAATAAAGGCCTTGTGCCTCAGGAGGCCAGGAATGGTTGGTCTGCTGAGGGCTGTGGCTTCCCCTGCCCCACAGTGGGCAAGGGGAGCCAGGGCAGCAGGGGCCAGGACAGCTCCCCCTCTGCAGCACTCTCAGCCTCTCTGCCCTGTTGCCCCAAGACCACCCTCCTGCCTTGCTCTACCTGCTACTTTCTTGGCAGGAAAAGATTTCCCTGCTGGGGCTGTGCCTATCCCACCTCTGTCCAGATCAGAGATCACCAGCTGTCAGCTCCCCGGCCATCTGGGGTTCCCTGCTGACCAACGGAATTGCCAGACAAGCAAAATCCTGCAAAGCACAGCTGAGCAAGTAAGTGCTACAAAATAAGAGCAATTTATTCTCGGGTTTACAAGTCAGTCTGTGGCCCTCAGAGATAATTCTGTAGTCAGGTGCTTATGTTCCTCCAGCACTGTCAGGCTACACGAGCTGCTTTCGTGTCTCTATTAGCCCGCATATGTGCAGATCCCCTTTTTACACATTACATTTGCATTCAACACATAAAGCTTTGCCTGATCCGTGCTGCAAACCAAGCTCAATTCTGCCATGGGATCACATGGAAAACCAGAGCATGCTTCTGACCAGCATTCCGGATTTGGGACACTGAAACCTACTGGTCTTTCTGGAAAGTTCTGGGAGTCTGGCAATGCCTTTTGCACCCACCCATCACTGGCAGTGTTCAAAGCCAGGTTGGACAGGGTTTGGAGCAACCTAGGCTAGTGCAAAGTGTCCCTGCCCATGGCAGGGGAATGGAACAAGGTGTAAGGTCCCTCCCAACCCACGCCATTCTCGGGTTCTGTGATTCTATAAAGGAACATGGCAGTAAAAGCCATCACAAACCCTCACAGTTCCATGCCAGGCAGGGACAGCTGCTCCCCTCAGCTCCTGCTGCTCCAATCTGGGGGGTAACCCATGCGACCCACCACACTGGAGAGCAGTGCAGTGGACTGACCTGGCTGGCGTCCACGTCTGACATCGGCAGGTCAGCCTGTCACTAATTGAATTATACCTGCATTACTTAATAAACAAAGAATACTCTCCACATTACAACGATGTAATCCTTTAATTGGTTTATGAGCACAGAGTCCCATGGGGAGTGTCACAAATTCATCAGGATGCCCTAAGCACTGCACTTCTGAGCTGGAGAGATAAGGAGTGTCATATGCCAGCGGTTGGCTGAGCTGGCCACGGAGCTGAGCCAGCACTCTGCTCTGCTCCACACCACCCAGCACCCCCAGCAGTGCTCCTGAAGTCTGTGGAGCCACCAGCAGGAGCAAGCAGTCAAACCCTGTCCCCCCAGCACTGCAGCTCCCTCCATCACAGGCTGGTGCCCAGCCCAGCGTGAGGGGGTTAACCCCACCACTGCGGTGTGCACTGCAGAGCTGCCCTGGAGAGGGCACGCAGGGCCCCTTCCAGGCCCAACACAGGGGGCAGGTGAGTGCTGCAGACCCCCAGTGCCTCCAGTCCCTCCACTGCAGTCTCACATAACTCCCCAAACACACACAGAGGGGATGTTGGGTCTTCCTCACCCATCGTCTCACCCTAGAAATCCTTTCCTGTCGCCCCACATGACTTGCTAACATAGATGTAAACCAAAACCATGTCCATGAAACTCAGCACATTTCGTAAGGGCAGAGGAGCCTTGGCAAAGGGAAACCACGCTTGGCAGGAGGCAAGTATTCTGCTCCATGCCACGTGGCAGGAGATAGATATCCTGCTCCAGGCTGCCCCATGCACACAGACATCAGTTCCAAGATTAGGCCTCTGCTGTAAAAACCCCTCTGGCACTGCTGCCCATGCCGAGGGCAGGGACAGAAGGAGGCACAGGCACATGCTGGCCACAGCAGAGAGGACAGGGCATAGGGCACCACTGACCAGAGGGCAAGGAGGGGATGAGGCATGAGGCATGGGACTGCAGGTGAGATTCTACAGCCTCCATGCCCTCCCCGTCATCTGTGCTGCATGGGGACCCTCAGATCACCAGGGACATGTGTGCCACTCCCCAGATGTTTCAGTTAGATTTTCTGTGCCCATCATCACAGGAACAACATGCCGCAACCTTGGAGTGATTCCTCTGATCCATGTGGTTACTGCTCTGGCTGTTCACTCTCTTCCTTTATCCTTCATCCCTCTTCACACCCCCAGTTCAAACCAGGGAAGCATTACTGACCACTGGGAAACCATTTGGGTATCTGATTTCACCTACAACCTGAATTCCAATTGGAGAGGCAGCAAATCAAGCCTCTCCCCAGCACTCTGAGTCTTGTGTCCTGCTGGCCACAGTCTTGCTCCTCATTATTGTTCTTTATTTACTGTTATTATAACTTTCCAGATGGAATTGAAATGCAGTCACACACTCTCCACATTTGCTCCTCTAATGCTTCTCAGAAGAAACGAAGCTCATTGAGCTCAGCCTCTCAGGGAGGCCGTGGGGGGCATGGACAGAGCAGCAAGGGGCTGCAGTGCCCAGCGGAGCTGCCACAGTCCACGGCTGAGTGGCACTGCAATCACCAGCATTCACCTGAGCAGCTCAGCTGTTACCCGTCTGGATACACAGCACAAAGCTACCCAGGAACGCTCATTTCAGAACCATTGTCCTAATTTGTTCCCTTAGAAATTAACACAATCCTCATCTGGCACTAGTAGCAGCTGACCTACTGTGTCTTTTTCCATGGTGTTTATCATGTTTTCCTTCTAGAACAGGGAAGAGCATGGGGATTGTTTCAATCCACACAAGGTGTGTGTTTGTAGAATGCTTCTTAAATAACACAGGTTAGAAATGGCACGTCTGACCCAGAGCAGGAACAGGCAATGAGCACAATGGGAACACCAGTCCTGGGGGAGGCAACCTCTCATTTTAACTGCATCACAACACTGCAGGTCAGGCTGTGCGTGCTCAGCTTGTCACCTAGAGACTAGCAAACAGAGCAAACAGTCCCTGAGAGAGAAAGTGGGGAGAGCCCAATACCACAGCACACGGCAAGGCAGGCAGGGAGAGCCCAGCACCATGGCACACAGCAGGGCAGGCAGGGCAGCAGACCTGGCATGTCCTTCCCCAGGAGGTTCCCTGGTGCCCAGCACCTTGGTACAGATTGGAGGTGACACCCCAAGACACCACATCCCATGGCAAGGTGGAGTGGAACCCTGAAACGACCTCAGCCCCAGGCAGCTGAACATCCCACTGC
>NW_008673276.1:19288-25454 GCF_000695815.1 Acanthisitta chloris
CCCATGGTGGTGCGCAGAGGCCAGCTCTACTCTCCAGGGCTCCCAGACACATCTTCTCTGACACCTGCCTGTGCTGCAGCACCCCCTGGGCCCCTCTCTGCATCCCAAGGACTATGGCAGCAGAGCCAGTACAGCCCCAGCATGGGGCAGAGTCTGCTGGGTGCCCACCACAGGCAGCCCCTGCGGATAGCTGCCATCAGAGCAGGGCCACCACGTGTCTCTGGTCAGGGCATGTCCAGGGCAGCCACCACCTGCCCAGGTGACAATTCCCCTCAGGCTGGGGACCATGACACCGATCCTCCAGGCTCACCACTCAAGGACAGCGCGCCCCGTGCAGCAGCAGGGACGTGGCTGCGCAGGCACACGCAAGTCCTACGCGCACAGAGCTGCCCCACGACAGGTGTCACACAAGATCCCACAGACCTGAGGGAATGAGGACAATGGCACCCTGGGGTGCGTGGACAGCCCTATGGCCTGCGGAAGGATTAGTGACGTGCCACACTAAGCTAACAGAAGTATGTGCAGTGCCAGTCTGGCAGCAGGACCGCAGTGCCCGGGCACCGCACCACAGACATGACGGGACAAGGAGCTGTGCTCGGCCTCTGCACCACGAAGCAGTGGCTCCAGTGGGCGGGCTGCACTCCATAGCTGGCATGTCAGAATTACACCGTGGGGTGCTCATGTTTTCTGAAGAAACTATTTAAATAAAGGACTGCTTTATACCACCAGGCTAGGACAAGAGCATTGCTCTACAACTTTTCACTGCAAAGAGCAGTGAGGGACATAGCTGAGCTGAACATATCATATTCTGAGCTGCCACAGGACTCACCCACTGTCACACAAGTACCCGGCTATGCTCATAATTCTGCTGACCAGACCATGGGCTGAAATGTCTTCCTTCTGTCTGGAGCAGGAGCAAACCTCCTCACCTTGGACAACCAAACTGCTGCCATGGAGCACTAACCACATCCCCATGGATACTTCCAACATGCACTAGACCCCAAAGGAGGGCTCCTCCCTGCTTGTTGACATGGGGATGCAGCGTGGGGAAGCGTAAGTGGGACATCTGCAGAGCCCAGCTACATGAGAGGAGGGCTCCATGCAAAGGACATGGAGTACTGGAAAGGAGGCAGCACCGTCAAAACTGGTATCTCAGCACAATCCTTGCCACGTTCCTGGGGACAAGGACACATGTTTGGAGCAGCCCAACATGCCAGGGCAGCAAGTGACGAGCAGTCCATGGAGGAGTCCCTGTGTGGGTGCTCTGCCGGCAGAGCCTCTGCAGCCACACATCACTTGTGGGGGGCCAGTTCTCTCCACATACAACCCTAACCCCAGCCCCAGTCCCCAGCACAGTCCATGAGGCCCAAGGGCTGCCAGACCCACAAGTGACACTATGAGGAAAGGTCATCACCTGGATCCACCTGCAGCACATCCGCAGCCCACCACAGGCTGTGCCAAGGACCCCTGCACTGTGCCTGCTGGGACACCCCACCACTGGGCACTGGAAAAAAAACACAAGCCTGGACTGGGGCTTGTGCTGTTCTCATCGTGTTTCTTTGCACTCTAGTGGTGGAAGATGCTCGATTGTCTGTGTCACTCTGCCCAGGTTCAGTCATGGCATTCAGGGAGCCACTGCTCTCCTGACCAGGTGCCATCGGTGTGCACAGCCCTTCCACATGCCCATGACACAGCAGGCTGTCCCCAAAGGCAGCCCCAGCCAAATCCGAGGCTCAGAGGCAGGAGGCGAGCACCGGTCACTGCTCAGGAGCTGCAGTTTGGAGCCTTGTCCCCAGGAGCGTCAGGGCAGCTGGGAGCCGCCGGAGATGGGACACGAGGCTGACGTGTCAGGAGGAGCCCTGAGCGCAGCAAACCTGCCCACGACAACACCAAACCTGTCCACAGCACCACCAAACCTGCTCACAGCACACACAGCACAGCAACACCAGCTCCGTGCGGAATCACAGTCGGCAGCAGAAGGCTCCCTGTGAAACACCACGTACCCGGCAGCACCACTGACTCACAGCTGACAAGGCGACAAATCCTGCTTGCCTTACTCAGACCTGCTCCCACGAGCCCTATCAGGGAGCTTTACATCAAGGGTTTCAAAAGCGCCTTGGAGCAAACAACAACAATGCAGCTCTCAGAGCCCCAGAGGTGCTGCCAAGGGCGCCTGCCTTTCTGTGCCGATGGTATCTACTTTCCTGTGCCGGGGGCAGAGACTCCACATCCCAGGCAAACTCCTAACTCTGGCTGAAATCTGGAGAAGCTTAACTCGCACCTCACCCATGTGCAGTGGAATGTCTCTGCATGACTCCTCAGCAGTGTTAAAGAAATCCCATCCCAACCCCGGGACCAGCAGCACCAGGGGACTGAGAACACATCCTGGGGATTCCACTTGGCATGACCTTCTCCACTACACTTCTTCCTCCTTTTATGTTTTCCTCATACAGCTGCTGTTCCACAGCCACTGGTCAGTCCTGCTGTAGGAGGCACAGAGCTGCCACAGCTCACTGCGGTGGGCTCTTGTTTCTCTGTCCCCTGTGGCCAAGCACAGAGACCAGGGAGTATGAGAATTAGAAATAAACATGCAGGGAACATCAGCAACCTGGCAATGAAACAATGCTGAGGCATTGAAAACTGAAGAGTTTTATCTGTCTCCAATCCAAAAGAATTCCAACATGATCTTGACAGAGAAGCCTAAACAAAAACTTCAAGGGAATAAAGATATTTCACTTTCAAGCAAAGCTACCTAATCATATGTTTTCATGGAAATGTTTTGCCAAGAGACAGTTCCTGGGGAGAAGCTTCATACAGAAGAGCAGCCTCAAAAGCATGGTGTCAGGCTCTGCAGCATCAAGAACCAGCTCCAAATGCTCTGAGGTCCTGCTGGCCATGTGCTATGCAATTAGAGGCATCCGCTGAGGTTCCCATTACCACCTCAATTAGCCATTTGACAAATCACCTTCTGCATTATCCAACCTGCTTGGGGCAAATATGACTCGTAGAGCCATTTATTCCATGGGAACATGAGAGCTGCCACCTGGCTCATGTGGCAGGCATGGGGTGCCCAGCCTGCGGCCAGTGAGCCAGTCAGGATGGGGCATGTGGGCAAGAAGCCCCTTGGACACCACAGACACCCTCACACACACTTAAGTCATGGGAGAATTGGGTAGGTAAACCTGTACCCACAGTCCTTGGCAGGGCATGGCTCCTGGCACTGCACTGGTTCACTGTACTATAGACTTCTGGCTCATGGAGCCAAGAGCCCCAGCTAAGGGGTCAGGGGTGGCCTGGGGACACAGTGCCTGTCCTCAGCTCGAGGGGCTCCAGGACAGGGCCTCCTCCAAGAGACCTGCCTTCACCTCTCTCACCCTACCTGCTCCCCCATGAATATCAACCCCTCTCCCTTCCTCTGCAGCGGCTTAGTTCTCCAAGAACCATCAAGGAGAGCTGCCACAGACAACAAACTGATGGCCACACTCCAAGCTGGGCTGCAGGCAGCCAGCCAGCCACCACTGTCACCACCACCCAGAGAGTGAGCCCATGGGTTACCTGGGGATGTGTCAGAGGTCCCCACCCCTCCTCGGGAGCCCCACCAGCTCTCCCTCTGCCAGCTCCAGAGAAATGCAGCAGGGACAGAGCCCTCCTCTGCAGCAGGGCTGTGTGGGAACACCTTTGGCAGCCTGGATCTGGGCACAGCACTGAGGAATTCCGTAACCAAAGTTACTTCTTCTTCAAGATTTGTCATTCTGTTTTCAAAACGACATCTCAAACTCCAGAGTACCAGAAGGTATATTTGACTAATTTGAAGCAAATGTTTCTATTTTGCTGCAAAGTACATGATTATTTGATATGTATTTCTAGAAAGAATGGTTCACTCTTCAGCAACAAAACCTTACACTTTGGAGAGGGTTTGGATCTGGCTTTCCACGCTTGAGCATGTCTCCAGTGCTGCTTCTGTTCAATCACATTTATCTCTGCTACCCAGCCACATAGGCAACAAGCATTTTAGGTAACTACCTGAAGAACAGTTTTTATTTCAAACACACACACACATACCCCTCTTAGCACAAACCTCATCAGATAGTGTCAGCAAGCACATTTTAATAGCATGATATTGAAAAGTAATTTTACTACTAGCTAGAAAAGTCTGAAGACTGCAGAGGCTATATTTAGATATGTATAAATAGACAACACTCAGTGATGCCTGGTCCAAGGAGTACAAATCTTCCCTAATGCATGGAATATGCCTGGCCCAAAATGCCTGAGCAGCACTTAGACAGCCTTTTCAGTTTGGCTCAGGTTCTGAGCCCACTAATAGCGAGGCCATTAGAGCAGTGCTCTGGCCCGGCTGCTTGCGCAGGGAATATGCAAAGATTGCTCTCTAAAACCAAGCCTGTTACCACATCTGAAAGCACAGGCAGTATTGATCAGTGATAGAAAGCCATTAGCTCTCCAGCCTCTGAACTATCTCCATGTGTCCCTGTGGAGGGACGAGCCCTCCAGGCACCTCAAGGTACTCCATCTTTCTAAGGCAGGTACCCCATGTGCCAAGCCCATCCTTTCTGGTGCACCTGCCTTCATGTCTCCTCAAATCTTTCTCAAAAAACTGGGGAAGATCTAGTTTCTTCTTGCTATGCTCCTCTGCCTCATCTCTTCTCAGGTTCCCCCAGTTGGTCCCACACCCCCAACCAGACTGGATCCTGGGCTGGGCAGCCACCCATTGCCCTCCTTCCCTCATCACCACTCCCACCTCCAGTGGCCAACAGAAGCCTTTCCAGACAATAGAGCTGTATGAAAAATTCAAACCAAGCCTCTGGGACACCATCCGAAGCAGTTCTGCAGCCAAGCCCAGTGCTTCTCCTGGTCATGAGGACAACAGGAGTGCTCAGCCCACTGGCTCTCGCTGGGACAAGACAACCTGCAGCCCAGTCCCACAGCTGCATGTGTTTAGTGGAGCAGGACAATTTGCAGCCCCCTCCAGCAGCTAGAAGTGTTTGGTGAACAGGTGAGCTAGTTCAGCTTTGAACTTGCACTGGGCACCTGAAATATCCAGGGTTTGCTTCCACTGACTGCCATGCTGTGATGAACCCAGGAACTGCCCTTTCTGAAAGCAGAAAGACAAGCTAAAATGCCAGGAGACGCTTCTTAGCAAGGCTTGTGACTGGAAGCCGAACTGGCGAGCTCTGGTGTGCATTCTGATACAGCCTTACACAGTTAAACACATTTATTATGCATTTAAACAAATGCATAATCCTTTGAGTACAGTATATATTTAGTAACATGGATCAGGAAGGTGTTGGGCACTGAGAACACTCAGGCTCTGGTACAGCTCTTTGTGCAGAACCAAACCTGACTCCCAGACCAGCAGTGGAATCAGCAGGCCTGGTTCCAGAGCTCACTGGAACCTCCACATGCCAGGACTGACTGCAGCAACACCACAGAGCCTCGTGGGCTGGCTCTGAGACAAGGCTCACATACAGGACCAGAGTGCCCAGCTTGAGAGCCTGGGGCAGCACATACAACACTGAGCACCCAGGTCCAGGCAGCTGGGCATACTGGGACACAGCCCTGCTGTGCCCGTGACAGACCGGTCCCAGCATACGCCGTCTTCTTGGGCAGCTCCTCCATGCACTCCTGGACACAGCCACGGCCAGGATCGGCGCTGCCAGAGCCAGCCCAGGCCCCTCCACCCGCAGATGTGCAGCTGGAACCAAATGGGCTTCAATTCCGGAGGGATCTGCCTCGCCCCACCGCTGTGCTGCCTGGCTGCACTGGCCGGAGCAGCCCTGGACATGCAGCGCTTGCTCAAGGATGCTCAGAAGGATTGAGCTGACACCACGTGTCACACAGGAACATGTGAAATGGAAGCGTGGGTGGGGAGGATCACCAGCACAACGGCGCGACGGCCAAGGGCAGGGACTCCCAGCCCGTCCGGCTCCATTGGCAGTCAGTGCTGGGCTTGGCTGGGGGGACCTGCTGTCCCAGCCCTGGTCCCCGGGCTGGTGAGGCTGTGTTCGTGACCACAGCTGGGACCAACACATCCCTCTGCTCCAGAATAACAACGTAGTGAGAATTGGCCTTGTAGACGCGGCAGACCGGGAGGAAGGGAGGAGGCAAAGGTGCAGGAAGGGAAGTGCTGCTGTCCCGGGACTCAGAGGAA
>NW_008673276.1:25470-25738 GCF_000695815.1 Acanthisitta chloris
GCAAGGACCAGTGCAGGAAGGGGTGTCCCCAGCGCTCCCGGACCAGACGTGCCCGTGCCCACCTCACACCGGCCTGTGCCCGGACCCGCTGCTAGGCTCCGGGAGGCCGGTGTGCTCCCACACCAGCAGGGCTGCGAGGCTCCGCCGCTGCTCCGCCACCTCCCCAACGGGAAAGAGAATGGCGGGGAAGGTCCATCCTGCCCTACATTCGCTCTCCCGCAGACAACGGTGTTCTCCAGGGAGCGGGCGGAGGGGATGGAGCGCATCC